>NC_077244.1:54841955-55147424 GCF_947179165.1 Solanum dulcamara | reverse complement strand
GTGTTGATGGCATGTTGATTAATGCATGGTGCATTGGGTGTTTCTTAATTAGGATTTGAGGTTTGTTGAATGTGGTGGTAAGAAGTAGTACTCTTGGGATAAAATTCCCTATAAAGATATAGAACATGATACTTGTAGTTCATATTAGTATGATCCCATTATGTGTAGCACTTTCTGACTTTGAGTTAAGCTTGAAATCCGTGACATCATATAATTAGACGTAGGCTTTGGTGGGAGCTATGAGTTTTAGTTATTTAAGTGTAGTATTCAAAAAAAAGAGCGTAGTTGAGAAGAGTTGCATGTTGATTGAGATTAAATTGTATATATCTAAAGATTGAGTCTAGATCCTTGAACTTGTGAATGTATGATAATAATTGTGATATAAGCCTGATGATAGTGTTGATGAACTGATAGTCCTATATACTTTCGTAATTCAACCCAAGTGAGTTGTCTTAACTGAATGTTGTCATAAATGATTGTCTAAAACTTCTCTTAAAATAAATGATTTGGAAGGATTAGGAATTTTATTGGTTGAGAGGAATGATTTGATAGAATTGATGAATTAAAAAGAGTCCAACAGAGACTTATTAATTTGGTTTGATCTGGATTGATTGTCTTATGATCTTCGAGTCTTAGGAGGATTATTGAGAACTACATTGGGCAAGAGTAAGTAATAACTCGAACCTAATAACTACGTCGACAAACATAAGAGAAGATAGAAATGTTAAGTTGGATGTTTCCTAAAATATTGTCTTGACATGATAAGACTTGATTGGTTTTGGATCCATGATTGATTAATTTGTTCTTACCCTAGCAAGGTATTGAATGAAAGTGGAAACAACATCGGCTTGTTGTACTATCACTGGATCATAAGTGATGGTTTTCAGATAAGAGAAACTCCCATATAGGTCTTGAGAGTACTCTCATTGGATTGGATTGGATAGTACATAATTGGTTTTTGTCTAAATCTTATTCTTATTTAGACTTAAGACATCTTGATTGAGTTGTTGACCTTCCCAATTGGAGATCTTTAAGTTGATTTGATTCTACCTTGATGCATGTTTAATTCTGCTATATTACATACTCATACCTTTCATGTACTGGCATCCATTTGGGCCTCCATCATTTCATGATTTAGAAACAGGTACTAGAGATCATCAACATGCGCATCGTTGAGGATCTATTCACATTTAGCTATTTAGGGAGTTCTCCCTACTTGTGGAGGATACCACATTAATATTTCTTGCTTTTAAGTTAGCTTTTCATCATTTGATTTGAGGTATCCATGAACCTATCATTGACACCATTTAGACAGTTGATAGAGACTTTATAGACTAGATTGTTGATGTTGTCGATTAGTTTTGTTATTGGCTAGTTTCATTCATACTAGTCATATTGATTTGATTTATTGGAAAGGTTGTTGGCCTTTGGCCTTATTTATGAGTCAGTATTCTGAATAAGTTGAGTCTTTAACCACGTCTAGGGTACCCTCCCAAGGCATGACAAACTTGTTATCAAAGTGCAAAGTTCAAGAGTCCTAGGTTGTCTATAAAGTCATGTCTAGTAGAGTCTTACTTATGGGTGTATTGTGCACCACACTTATAATCAGGAGGCTATAGGACATTAGGAATTGTTTCACTTCTTTCATAGTCTGAGTTCATGCTAAAGAGTTTAACTCTAAAAGTTCCTTCCTAATTCGTGTGTTACACGCTTGTAGATAATGCCTCTTAAATGCATCGTTAGTGAATGCCGCAAATACTGAGGTTCCACAATTTGGGATGCCCCCAACATCTAGAGTGAGAACTAGAGGCTGACCTACAAGGTTTAATAAGGCACCCCAAGAGCATACTATTCAGCCAACTCCTACTTCAGAAGCTGAGTTCAGAGGCACTATCACTATGCTCACCAAACTGATAGTTGGCCAGAGGGGTAACCAAGGTTCACCGACTCCTACCTCTAGCTCTCAAGATCCGTCAACTTTGGTGACGATCTGAGACTTCTTAAGGATGAACCCACCAGTCTTCACGCATTTTAAGGTTGAGGGGATCCCCAAAATTTCATTAATGAGATATGGAAGATTTTGAAAGTGATACATGCTAGGAGATTGAGGGGGTCAAGTTGGTGTCTTATCGGCTCAAGGATGTGGTGAACGTGTGGTATAACTAGTGGGAGGAAGGTAGAGGTAAAAATACTGATCCTGCTATTTAGGATGAGTTTGAGAGAGTATTCCTTGATCACTTCTTTCCCAAATAATTAAGGGAAGAGAAAGTGGAAGAGTTTATGAATTTGAAGCAAGAGGGCTTGATGGTGAAGAAGTACAACCTCAAATTTATCTATCTATCTAGATATGCTTAGGAGATAGTCCTAGATATGCGCTCTAAGATGAGGAAGTTTGTCTCCGAATTGGGGAGACATATGAAGAAGAAGTGAAAAACATCACTGTATATTTATGACATGGTTATTTCCAAGTTGATGGTGTATGCTCAGCAGGTAGAGGATGATAAGAGGAAAGACAAGGACGAGAACTTGAGCAAGGAGGCGAAATTGGCTGGGCATGAGAATAGCAGAGGTAGAGTATGGGAAACAAGTCCTTCTTCCAAAAGAGGTCTTCCAACTTTGCTCCATCACCAACAAGTGCACTTGCACCGTATAATAGGTATGATCAACAGGTACATAGTCACCAAAATTCCAGAGCCTAGGGTTCTCAATCCCAAGCTAGTGTGGCTCAAGGTTCTAAGGGAAAACCCCTTTGTGGTAAGTGCGGTAAGCCCCACTTCGGAGAGTGCGGAGAGGGGAAGAATGATTGTTATAAATGTGACCAAGTGGGTCACTTTTAGAGAGAGTGTCTGACCTGGGGAAATAGAAGCTAGTCTTCTACCAAAGCACCACCGATAAGAGGTAGTCAGAGGGGCACTACTTTAGGTACGGGCAGAGGTACATACTGTCTATATGCATACAAATAGTCTATATGCCATAGGAGGTACAAACTCCCCAGAGGTTGTGACGGATATGATTCGAGTCTTTACTCTTCATTGTTACATTTTTATAGATTCGAGTGCCATATTATCATTTTTATCTTATTATGTTTATAGAATGTTTGAGTGTCTTCTTGAGTCTTTTAGTGTATCTACTCCTATCGGTGAGTCTATCTTAGCTGAAAGGGTCTATAGATATTGTGATGTGTCTATTTATCATGAGGATACCATGGTTTACTTAGTCGAGTTGAACATGGTTGATATTGATGTGATTTTTGGCATAGACTGGCTTTATGCTTGTTATGCCTTTGTTGATTGTAGAATTTAGATTGTTAAGTTCAGTTTCTTGAATGAGCCTATCTTAGAATGGAGGGATAACCATGTTGTGCCTAATGATAAGTTTATCTCCCACCTTAGGGCCAAAAAGTTAATCTCTAAAGGGTGTATTTATCACATCGATCGTTAGAGTCAAAGAAAGTAGTTTTGAGTCCCTTACTCTTGAGATTGTTTCAATTATAAATGAGTTTTCTAAAGTATTTCCTGAGGATCTGCCCGGAGTCCCTCTTGATAGGGAGATTGACTTTAGGATTGATGTTCTTTATGATACAAAACCTATCTCTATTCTACCATATAGAATGGCCCCTAGAAGTTGAAAGAGCAGCTGAAAGATCTCCTAGATAAGGGATTTATTAGGCCGAGTGTCTCACCTTGGGGAGCTCATGTCCTATTCGTGCGAAAGAAGGATGGGTCATTGAGAATGTGCATTGACTATCGTTAACTGAATAATGTCACCATTAAGAACAAGTATCCCCTTACCAAGATAGATGATTCGTTTGACCAGCTTTAGGGCGCCACTTGTTTCTCAAAGATAGACCTCAAATCAGGATACTACCAGTTGAAAGTGAGAGAATGCAACATACCAAACACTGTTTTCTGAACCTAGTATGGTCACTATGAGTTTCTTGTTATGTCCTTCGATTTGACCAATGCTCCTACAGTATTTATGGACTTAATGAACAGATGTTCAAATAGTATTTGGATATGTTCATGATTGTATTTATAGACAATCTACTGATCTATTCGAGGAGTGAGGAGGACCATGCTAATCATCTCAGAATTGTCCTTCAAACTCTTAAGGAGAAGGAGTTATATGCTAAATTTTCCAAATGTGAGTTCTGGATTGCATTCTTAGGCCATATTATTGCTGGAGATGGTATACGAGTTTAGTCGCAGAAGATTGAAATAGTTAAGAACTAGCCAAGTCTCACATCCCCACATGACGTAAGAAGTAGTAGATTTTTTGAAGGGTTCTCATCCGTATCTTCACCATTGACAAAGCTAACTCAAAAGAAGGCTAAGTTTCAATGGTCAGATGCTTATGAGAAACGTTTTGTAGAGTTGAAAACAAGATTGACTACTGCTCATTTGCTATCCCTACCTGAGGGAATGAATGATTTTGTTATCTACTGCAATGCGTCCCGAGTTGGATTGGGTTGTATTTTAATGCAAAAGTGAAAAGTTATTGCTTATGCTTCCAGAAAGCTTAAGATTCATGAGAGGAACTACCCAATTCATGACCTTGAGATGGCAGTCATAGTGTTCGCTCTCAAGATGTTTTGTCATTATCTTTATGGCGTGCATGTTGATTTGTTCACGAACATAAGAGCCTTCAATGTATGTTTACGTAGAAGGAGTTGAACCTAAGATAGAGGAGATGTCTTGAGTTTCTCAAGGATTATGATATAAGCATTCTCTACAACATAGGTAAAGCTAACGTTGTTGCTGATGCTCTTAGTAGGTTATTTACAGGTAACACTTTCCATGTAGAAGAGGGAAATAAAGAGTTGGCCAAAGAGGTGCATAAGCTTGCATTTTTGGGAGTTCAACATATTGACTCTAGTGAGGGTGGTACAATAGTTCGGAATTGAGCTGAATTATCTCTCGATGCAGAGGTGAAAGAAAATCAAGATCAGGATCCCATTTTTCTTCAACTGAAAGACCAGTTTCACAAGAACAAAGTAATGAATTTTACCAAAGTGGGAGATAGAGTCTTGATGTATCAAGGGAGATTGTGTGTTTTGGGAGTTGATGTCATTTGAGAGAGGATGATGGCAGAAGCCCATAACTCACGGTACTTCATCCATCTAGGTGCTACAAAGATGTACCATGACTTGGGAGAAGTATATTGGTGGAGTGGAATGAAGAAGAATATATCAGAGTTTGTGTCTAAGTGCTGGAACTGTAAACAAGTTAAAGTTGAGCACCAAAGGCCTCGTAGAGTAGCTCAGAATATAGAAATTCCAGAAAAGAAGTGGAGGTTGATCAATTTGAAATTCATTATAGGTTTACCATGATGTTGCAAACAGCAGGAATCTATTTGGGTGATTATGTATAGGATGATAAAATCCGCCCATTTCTCTGATTAAGACTATAGACACCGTAGAGGATTATGCCAGACGGTATCATCGAGAGAATTTTAGAATGCATGTAGTTCCTTTGTCTATCATCTCATATAGGGGAGCTCTATTCATTACTCAATTTTGGAAGTCATTCCAGAAAGGTTTGGTGTCAAGAGTAAACCTGAGTACTACTTTTCATCTGTAGACAAACGGCTAGGCAGAGCTTACGATTTATACTTTGGAGGATATGTTGAGAACTTGTGTCATCAACTTTAAAGGTAATTGGGATGATCATTTACCTCTTATTGAATTTGCATACAATAATAACTTTCATTTGAGCATTCAGATGGCTCCCTATGAATCTCTGTATAGGAGGAGATGTAGATTACTGATCGGTTGGTTTGAGATTGGTGAAGCTAGGTTAATTGGACCAGAACTTGGTTCATCAAGACATGGATAAGGTGAAGATCATCCAAAGAGGTTGAGAGCTTCTCGGAGTCGCCACAAATAATACACTGACATTAGGAAGAGAGATTTGGATTTTGAAGTACATGATTGGGTATACTTGAAAGTTTCACCCATGAAGGGCGTGATGAGATTTGGAAAGAAAGGGAAGCTTAGTCCCTGCTATATTGGTGTCTATCAGATTGTGAAGTGGGTTTGGAACATAGACATGAATTGGAGTTATCCCAGTGTTTGTAGTTATTCATCCTATATTTCAAATCTTTATGCTTAAGAAATGTTTGAGAGATCCTTCACTTGTTGTCCCGACTGAGAGCATTGGGGTGAAAGAGATTTTTAGTTATGAAGAGGTCCCAGTTCATATTCTTGATCGTCGGATTCATAAATTAAGAATGAAGAAGGTAGCATCCATGAAAGTTCTATTTAGGAATCAATTTGTTGAACAAGCTACATGGGAATCTGAAGAGGATATGAAAGATAGATACCCTCATCTATTCATGCCTCCTAATGATGATGTTTATGGTAATGTCTCTTTTTCCTATCTGTAATTTGAGTTTCATTCCTGAATCTAAATAGTTGATTATACGAATGTTTGATTGCTGAGTTCTTGATTGTATTCGAGCGTTGAGTAAACCTTTAACTTGGTCTTTATTTGTGGATGAATGATCCTAAGGGGAGATACTGTAACACCATGTGTTATCCTAGCCTAAATTAGGCTTGATGACTAAGAGAAAATTTGAGGAAAGGTACTAACCCTGAGGACCCCGAGTGTCCTCTAAAATTCATAGAGAGTTCTACGAGTCGTAAGGATGACTCCTAGTCCCTTTCTACACTTAGAGTAATTTTGATTATTGAGATTTACTCCTACGAAAGACATTATGAGTCATTTTTATGACTCGTAGAAGTGCCTAATACTTAACCAAATTTAAGATCTCGAAGGTCACTCCTATGAGTCACATTAATGACTCATCAGAAAGTATAGGAGTTGTAAAAACAACTCGTATGAAAAGTTCAGAGACTCATTATTTCTAGATTTTGAGAAATCTGCAGGATGAGTTGTGTCTACGACTCGGCGAGTGTCCTACGAATCATAGAATTGAGTCATAGACCCTTACCTTTTTTATCCCAATTCCATGATTAAAAATGATGACTCGTGGAAGTTTCTACGAGTCGTTGAAACATTTTGTAGACGTCAAATTTCAGATTTTTAATGAAGGGTATTAGTGTCTTTTCCCATCCTTCCCAAAATAAAACACTAATATTTTGGGATGAAATTGAGTCCCTTATCAGTATCCTAAATGCCAAAAGTTTTCATGAACAATTAGATTAATTAAGAGAGAGTATTGGACAAGAGGAGAAAGGCTAGGGTTCAAGCTATTCGAGTAAGGTCTTCGAATCTTTGATTGTTCTTCGAGTCCAGGTATGTAAGTCTGAACTAAAATATGGATTTTATTCCACCATGTGACCATGATTGTGACAGGTTGATTGAAAATGGATTGAGTCCCCATTATACCCACAATGATCGGTCATACTATTGCTATCCATAATGGAAAAGATTGATGTGCTTCTTGAGAAATTCTTTTCTAAAAGGTACACGTTTTACTGATTATTATTAAGTTTATGCCTTTCTACGAATGAATTCATTGAACATATTATTTGAACTACTTGTTTCATAAACCCTAATAGCACATTGATTGAGATTGAATTGTACATATCTAAAGATTGAGTCTAGAGCCTTAAACTTGTGAATGTACGATTATGGCCGTGATATGAGCATGATGATAATGTTGATTAACTGGTAGTCCTTTATACTTTCATAATTGAACCAAAGTGAATGGTCTTAATTGAATGTTTCCATAAATGATTGTCTAAAACTTCTATTAAAATAAATGATTATAAAAGACTGGGAAATTGATTGTTTAAGAGGAATGGTTTGATAGAATTGATGAATCAAAAAGTGCCCAATAGCTACTTATTAATTTGGTTTGATCTGGATTAATTGTCTTATGAGCTTCAAATCTTGGGAGGAGTATGGAGTACCAAATTGTGCAAGAGTAAATACTAACTCAAACCCAATAACTACGTCGCCAAACATAGGAGAGGATTGAACCATTAGGTCTTGATAGTACTCTAATTGGATTGGATTGGATAGTATATGATTGGTTTTTGTCTAAATCTTATTATTGTTTAGACTTAGGACATCTTTATTGAGTTGTTCACTTTCTTGATTTGAGATCTCTGAGTTGATTTGATTCTACCTTGATGCCTGTTTCATTCTGCTATATTACATACTCGTACATTCCATGTACTAACATCTATTTGGGCCTGTATTGTTTCATGATGCAGAGAGAGGTACTAGAGATCATCAACAGGTGCATTGTTGAACATTTATTCGTATTTAACTATTTGGGGAGTCCTCCCTTCTTTCAAAGGATACTACATTTATCTTTCTAGCTTTGGAGTTAGCTTTTGTTCATTTGATTTGAGGTAGCCATGAACATGTCACTGGAACCATTTAGATAATTGATAGAGGCTTTATAGACTGATTGTTTATGTTGTCGATTGGTTTTGTTATTGGCGAGTTTCATTCATACTAGTCCTGTTCATTTGATTGATTTGAAAGATTATTGGCCTTTGGCCTTATTTATGAGTAAGTATTCTTAATGAGTTGAGTCTGCCGCTGATAGAACATGATTGAGTGAACCTGTGATTGTACTATGTGGTTTGATTGAGGACCAACAATGGTTTTCTAGTGCCGGCTACGTCTAGGGTACCCTCTCGGGGCGTGACATCATGGCTTATCCTCAGACAAATCATATTAGCGTGTTTTAAGTTCTCTCAAGGAAGAAGCTAAGATTTTTCACCTTCAAGCCTAAATCCAAGGTTTCAAGTCAGTGTTTCCCTTCTAGGTATGTAGGGCTTTCATAATGATGGACAAGTTCGGCCACACACCCTACGTATATCAAAATTTCAAAAAGAATAATCTAGGGTTTTATTCCTTGATTTTGAGAAATTTCGATTTAAGCCTATTGTTGGATTTTAATTCAATTCTTGAGTTATTGTATCCATATAATTCAGTATTATTGTGATATTTTTCATCTCTATATTTCACTATGAACCCTACTTCTTGAGTTGATTTTTGGAGTATTTGAAAAGAGATTATTTTAACCATATAATTGCTTGAATTGATTTCTGAAAAGAATTTTAGATATAGTTTTGGAGAATATTTTTATAGAAGAATTTTGAGAAAGAGTAAAGGGGAACTAAGTATTACCAAATATAACAGTTTTACATTGAGTAAAGAGAAATTTTGATTTCTAAATAGTTTATGAGTTCAGAGATATTTCAGAATTTTACCTCTTTTAAGAGGATCTTTTAAGTAATTACCTCAAATCAAAATAGAGATTTTTTTTGGACATTGAGTATGAGCATAATTTAATTATAGGGAGTAGTATTTAGCACTGATATAGGAATGAGTTTTGATAACTCATAGTCCTCATAAATCATTTCGTCAACACGGGTAAAGGATTCATACTTTTTAGATGATTTCCTTAGTGCCTTTGGGTAGAGCTTAGTGGATCCACTTAGTTAAGAGGTCTTATACCCTGGAACGGTTATAGGACCATTCTGGCAGTGTGGGTGAGACGCTATATCATCACGTAGCTCATATTGATGACTGCCGGTAAGAGAAACTCTCCAAGACTAAAGTATGATATTTTTATACACTGAGTTGCATTTATTATATCATACCTTTTAAAGAATTGTTTTACATATATTGAATTCTTTATTGAGTTGAACTACTTTCATAGTTGAGTCCTTTAAGTTGGTTGAGTTGATTTATTTTCAGAGTTGAGTATCATTGAGTAAGTTCCTTTTTAGCTTTATTACATACTAGTATATTCTAGGCGTACTGTTGAAGGTCATATTCCATCAAGTATTTTGGTGAGACCTCTTTGTTTTTAATTAGAGTCACTCTTTAGTCTTTACTTTCAGCATTTCAAGGTAGACGTGGTCCTATCCCGGTACATAGTCAGAGTCAGTTTATAGGCTTCATAGACTAGTCAGATAGAGTTTGAGTTTATTTAGTTTTATCAAACAAAGTCATATTTTGAAAACATTGGAGTTATATATTATATATTTGAGTACTGAATTTTAAACTGATATTTCTAAGCTTATACTATTGTGCCCATCTGAGATTTCATTTATGGGTTAAGTCTTTCGCTTAGTGAGTTAGACAGGCCAAGGATTTTCTTGGGACCAACAATGATTTTCGAGTACTGGCCACGTCCAAGGTGTAGGCTCGGGGCATGATATAATCATAAGAGTTATCCGATAGAAAATTAAGAATATAATACCAACAGTTGTAGGAATCATCATTGTACTTTTCCACTTTTTCTTAATGAGAAATAAGTTTATCATAATTCATGTAGAGGATGTCAAATTTATTAGGATTCTTCTCAATTAACACATAAGAAACATTGAGAAGACTTAAGTAGAAAATTACTTTACCCTTTCATCTCTTGAAATGACTACTATTTAACCAAAATGGCTTGTTAAGATCTATCTTGATATCCCTGGATTTTTCAATTGTAGCCATATTGAATATCCTTAAAATTGGTTGGTGAAATTAAAAGATTACAAATTACAATTGAAAAATAAAATGAAGAAAATAAATCTCTTCAGGCTGAGGCGCAGATATCTCACTCCCTTTAAGGAGAGTGAAGCCCACTGCAACAAATCTTTTCACCGGACCAACAATAGGCTTGTTAATTGGTCCCCTTCAGGATACAACAATCCATCATAAAGTGTAACTCAACAAACTCTAGAAAAAAGTTGAGTCCAAAGCTAAATAAAAAGAAAACCTCCCTTCAACTACTAAAAACTCTCTTTTAACTAACTTTTAGGCACTCTATATTTTCTTTTATGTAAACACCAAAGTAAGATTATATCTATTTATATATGAGGTAAGATTATATCTATTTATATATGAGGAAGACTTCCTAGCAATGAATAGGAAGATAATTGTGAAGTAAATAGAGAAGATAAATTGCCTAGATGTTGTTGGGTTTTAAAGGTGTGAATAGAAAATAAAAGGTTGTGACCTTTATGAAAGGTTGTGCCTTTTCCAAAGAGTTGTGACCATTTCGAAAGGTTGTGACTTTCTGAAAGGTTGTGACTTTTCCAAAAAGTTGTGACCTTTTTTGAAGAGTTGTCACTTTTCTTAAAGGATGTGACTTTTATGAATGGTTGTGACTTTTTCGATAAGGCACAATAAACACATGTTCACACTACCCTTTGTTTTCTATAAATAGAGAATTTTCCTCTCTTTTTTAAACATTGAATTTCTCCCTCCTCTACATATATTTTCTTACAAACAAAGTTGAGTCTTTATGTGATTTTGTTGCTGGCTTTTGAGTTCGCTGAAATTATTGAAGTTTGAGGTACCACTACTTCTTTAATAGTTTATCCATTTTATCTTGAAAGGAAATAATCCATAAACTCGGATACAGTGAGGGGATTAAATTCCTTAAGGACACATAGTAAATTCTGTGGACTCTAATACTAGTTTTTTTATTTTCATCTTTATAGTTTCTGGTTTACTAACCTTAAAATAGGAGGAATAACAAAGTTAAAGAATTTAATTTATTTTCTCTTGTATCTTACGGTTTTAAGATTAAAACCTTTTTGGTTTTCTAGTCTGTTAGAATCTAATACTGATTCAAAGAGTATAAAAATTTCATTAGTATTAAAGATTTATTCGGTTAATGATTGGAAGAACATAAAAACTTCATCATTAAACTAGAAATAAGTTATATATTTCTGCCTATTCTTATATTTTGTTTGGAGGGATGGAGACTAAAATCTAAAGAATTTCTACTCCAGTGATTAACTTAGTTCGAAGAAATAAAATCTTTATCAAGTTAATTGAGTTTTATTGTTTTCAGTTTGAAGAATATAGAAACTTCATCGAGTTGAACAAAACATTTGGCTATTCTATTGTTTAACACTACTTTATGTTTTGTCAAACAGAATGGGAGATACAAATATATCAAGTTTTGAAGCAAACACAATGCCTTCAACTTGTAGAACACCAATTTCTACAGCAATGGCTACTACAGAAAAGCCTGGTAAGTTTACTGGTATTGACTTCAAACGTTGGCAGTAGAAGATGTTCTTCTATCTGACTACACTCAGTTTACAATGATTTATAGATGAACATGTTTTTGTGATAGAGAAAGGAACTCTTGACAATGAAAAATTTATTATGACTAAGGCATGGACACATTCTGATTTCCTTTGCAATAACTACATACTCAATGGATAGGAAGATGTCTTGTATAACATCTTCAGTGTTTGTAAAACCTCTAAAGAACTCTGGTATGCTCTTGAGAAGAAATACCAAATTGAAGATGTAGTCTTAAAGAAGTTTGTGGCTACAATTTTTTGGATTATAAGATGGTTGATAGCAAGACTGTGATGTCTGAAGTCCAAGAACTACAAGTCATTATTCATGATATCCTGCAGAAGGTATGATCAAATTCAATAGTTTTATTATTTAAATTGTTGAATGTGTTATTGATTTTAAATTATCCATTGAAGGTATGATCATAAATGAAACATTTGAAGTAGTGGCGTTAATCGAGAAATTGCCTCCTTCATGAAAAGACTTCAAAAATTATTTGAAGCACAAGCGAAAGGAGATGACTCTTGAAGACTTGATTGTTCGTCTTAGGATCAAGAAAGACAACAAGGTTGCCGAAAAGAAGGCTAGAGGAAACTCAACAATTCTGGGAGAAAATAATATTGAGGATGGTCCAAATAAATCAAAATAGAGGAAGAAACCTTCTAGACCGAAGAACTATCCTAGTAAAATAAAGTTCAAAGTAGACTGCCACAACTATGGAAAAACTAGACATAAGGCTATAGAATGTCGTGCTCCCAAGAAGGAAAAGAAGAAAGGTCAAGCCAACATGATTGATACAAATGGGGATGTTGAAAACTTATGTGCAGTACTGACCAAATGCAACCTGGTAGGAAATCCCAAAAAATGGTGGCTTGATTCAGAAGCCACATCACATGTTTGTGTGGTCCGAGAAACCTTTGCTACTTATTCCCCTACCGCACCTGATGAGTTTATCTATATGAGAAATTCTGCAATGGCTAAGGTTGAAGGATATGGTAGAGTATTCGTAAAAATGACATCCAACAAGGTGGTGATGCTGAACAAAGTTTGTCATGTTCCTGAAATGAGAAAGAACTTGGTTTTTGCCGGTCTTCTTATCAAAAATGGATTCAAGTGGGTTCTAGTTTCAGACAAAGTAGTTGTTAGTAAGAATGAAATGTATTTAGGAAAATGCTACCTCACTGAGGGCCTTTTCAAACTGAATGTAATGGTTGTTGATAATAATAAAGTTTAAGCTTCTTCTTACTTACTTGAGTCAAATAATTTATGACATTCAAATTTAGGACATGTCAATTATAAAACCTTGCGAAAACTGATCAACTTAAATGTATTGCCTAACTTTGAGTGCAATAAATCAATATATCAAGTATGTGTTGAATCTAAGTATGCTAAGCATCCTTATAAATATATTAAAAGGAATTCTTGTCCCTTAGAATTGATTCACACAAATATTTATGATATAAAGTCAACACCAACTCGTGGTGGGAAAAAGTATTTTATAACTTTTATTGACGATTGCACTAGATATTGTTATGTCTATTTTTTGAATAGTAAGGATGAAGAAATAGAAGAATTTAGACAATACAAAACTGAAGTTAAAAATAAGTTGAATAGAATGATAAAAATGATAAGAAGTGATACAGGTGGAGAGTATGAATCTCTTTTTGCAGAAATATGTTTGGAAAATGGAATCATCCATCAAACTACTTCCCCTTACTCACCTCAATCAAATGGAAATGCAGAAAGGAAAAACCAAACTTTAAAGGAAATGTTGAATGTCTTACTTATAAGTTTATGTTTACCACAAAGCTTGTGGGAGGAAACCATCTTTACAGCAAATTGAATACTCAATAGAGTTCCCCACATCAAAACAAAGTCTATTCCATATGAGAAATGGAAAGGAAGAAAACCAAACTTGAAATATTTCAAAATGTGGGGGTGTATAGCTGTCAGGACCCAAGACTAGGGCCTAGACGTGACATAGAGAATGAGGAACCCGAAAGTACCTCAAACAAGCCTCTTAGCAATCTTTTAGCCTTTCATAGGTAATGATGATAAATTAACAAGCGGAAATCATAATAGTAAATATTCAACTTACATATGTCCAACAATATCTCTAACTTTTAGATTTAAAGGGGCTAAGACAAGTTCCTAGCTCACCCTCAATCATAATAGAAGAAATGCCATAGTAAAACATCTCAATATATCATAAACTAGAAATATAAATGAGTATTGTTTCCAGAACATGGAAACTCACCAAAAGTAGTCTTCAAACGAAATCTCAACTATCCGTGGGGAGGAGAACGAGGAGGAGCACCGGTCCCTACATGGTGATATCATGTAGGCAAAAGAGTATGCGTTAGTACTATGAATGTACTAAGTATGTAAGGATGCCTGAACATTGAGGAAACATTAAAACATTTATGTAATATGGAACATAATGTAACGCATGCATAATAAGTCATATAGATATCCTTTAAAACATTTATTTTGTGGGAAAATGACCATAACAGACATTTAAGACCATTTGAACTATTACATAGAATCTAACATAACCCCCTATGTTGGCCGGGGAGACTACTTGCCAGGTAGAACTCCTTCAACTTCATTCATTTCTTTAACTTTAACTTTAAGGGCTTTCATGGATCCATTAGGCTAAGCCTACAAGGGCTCGTATGTTGGCACATAGTTAATGAGACAAGGGATTGCTACTAGGATTCCCTTACCGAATCTCAATGACCCATTTGGTGCTAAGTCAATCCAACAGAATAGTTTAATACTTCAAAATAGTCACAACATATAGCTTGAGAATTCAAATATCATATTCGGTAGAATAGCTCATTAAAACATCTGGTAATTTAAATATGCAAGAATTGTCTTTATTGCATAAAAAATCCATCATTCATATCATTTCATCATTCTTTCATTTTATAAGACTCTCTTTTGATTATAGATATTATTTTCATAAACATTCATTTGGAGTCAAGGCTTTCAAGTCAAACTTTATTGAAAACATAGTAAAACTAGGTGGGTTAAAATTACTTCAACTTGCAAACATATATGTAAATAAATATACATAAATATTTTGAAATCCATTAATTAAAAATCATGCTTTAAACAACCCACCATGAATTTCAAGAATTTTTAAATAGATAAATAGAGGAATTACTTGCAAACCATCAATTCATACATATGAAATTATGTTGCATCAAAATAGATCAATAATTATTAGTTTAACCATGATTCATACTAGTAAGTAAAAATAAGAATTACCATAAGAAAATATTTCTTGAAATCAAGAGACTTAATTGAAAGAGTTTTTGGATTAAATGGGTGGAAGAATCCATTGATAAACACCCACATAACTTAGAGTAAAGATTAAAGAAAATAAACATAATTTATTATATAATCAAAACAATTTAGGCATGAGAGTCGAGGAAATACTCTCATTGAAGCCTTACATACCTGGAATCCAAAGCGTTACTTAGAATCGAAGGACTTAATGAATACACTTGAATCCTAGACTTTTCTCCTTGCCGGAGCATTTTGTGTACTGTCTAGAGTATATCAATCATCAAAATAGTATTTTTACACTACTAAGAACTAAAACCATATTTTGAGAATGAGTAAAGAAGTGTATGGAGAGAAGAGTTGCTTGAGAAAGCTTGATGAACAAAATGATGAATTAATGTGGGTATTTATAGGTGTGAAAGAGAGACCTAACAATGATTAAAATAATTATAAAAAAAATCTGAAAATTTAATGGAAGATTGTGATGTCATGGGTGATGTAAAATGGAGGACTATTGATGTCATGAATAATGTCAAATGTATCTAGATCTTTCCATGGTTGGTGAGATGAAATTTATTTTAACGGAATACCCTTTTTCCGAGCTACGTTTGGGCAAGATAACTTCTTCATTAGGATTTGGCGTCTTCACATGAATTTTTCATCTAGAAGTCTACCTTCATGTCGTTCAAGAATTAACCAATCTGGAGAATCCTACAGTGAAATATGATTTTTCTTCTACAAATACTCCATTTCGTCACAGCACCCTATCTTACAATAATTTATTTATTTGACGTACTTAACCTCCGAAACATACAATATGGTCTTCATAAAAGTTATAGGTAATGATGTTGGGGTTATTATGAAATTTGAATCACTTAATTTGGACTATCTTATGAAAGGTTATGCCTAAAATACAGAAGCTGTATTATTTTTCATCAAGAATTGGAACATCATATACAACGTTTTTAGGGGATGTTACATTATCTCCCCCTTGGAAACATTAATCCTTGAATGAGGAAAAACTTAGGTTGAGAAGAGAAGAGTATAAACCAACAACCCATCATTAATGCAATAGTGTAATTTAAAACATCATTCAAAACATATTTCATAATTTTGCAAGCATATGACAAGAAAAGTTGAAATGCAAGGATTTCAAGTATTTGAGCATGGACAACTTAATACCTTAGTTTTGGGTAGAGAGAACAAGATGAGGGTATCTCTTAATCATATCCGCTTCTTCTTCCCATATTGCACTTTCTAGATGCAACTTCTTTGTTCCTCAATCTCTTAACTTGCTGATCCAAAATTTCAACATAAACTTCTCTATAGGTCAAGTTTTCTTCAATATTCACTACTCCCACAGGTATAATGGAACTAGGATCACCTATACATATTCTCAACATAGACACATGGAACACCGAATAAACTATGGTCATTTCCAAGGATAATTCCAACTCATTTCAAACCTTGCCAACACGTTTCACGATTCTATAAGGCCCTATCTACCTAGGGCTCAATTTTCCTTTCTTACCAAACTGAACCACACTCTTCATGGAGGACACCTTCAGATACACCCAATCATCCACATTAAACTCAACATCCCTTCTTCTAGTGTCAGAATAGGACTTTTGATAACTTTGAGCCATTTTCAACCTTTTTGTAATGCGCTTTACCTTCTCTAAAGAATCAAGTACCAAATTGGTGCCCAACAAGGTCATGTCACCTACTTCGAACCAACCAACCGGTGATCTACATATTCTCCCATATAAAGCCTCAAATGGCGCCATCTCAATACTTGAGTGGTAACTACTATTATAGTCAAACTCGATGAGTGGTAGGTAATCATACCAATTTCCTTTAAACTCCAACACACAAGCCCTTAACATATCCTCTAGTATGTGAATTGTCTTTTTGGCTTGCCCATCTATTTAAGGATGGAATGCGGTGCTCAATTTTACCTTAGTATCGAGGCCCTTTTGAAATGATCTCCAAAAGTGAGAAGTAAATTGGGTACCAGGATTTGAAATAATGGATAATGGAACACCATACAACCTCACCAACTCCCGTATATAAAACATGGCATAGTCTTCTGCACTATAGAAAGTCTTAACCGGTAGGAAGTAAGCAGACTTAGTCATTCTATCAACAATTACCCAAATCAAATCATGACTTTTTCGGGTATGAGGCAAACCCACTACAAAATCCATATTCACATCTTCCCACTCAGAAGTAGGGATTTCAATGTCTTGGGCTAGTCCTCCCGACCTTTGATGTTCGACCTTCACATGTTGGCAATTTGGACATCCGGACACGAACCTCGATATGTCCATCTTCATGCCACCCCACCAATAGAACTCTTTTAAGTCTCGATACATTTTTGTCGAACCTGCATAAATGGAGTATGTAGAATTATGAGCCTCCATCAAGATCAAACTCCTTAGTCCATAAACATCAGAACACATAGCCGACATGGTAGTATAGCACCCCATCTCCCCCTTGGGAAAAGACATCTATCTTCTTTTCCTTTACTAACTTCTTTAACTCGATAAACGTCGGGTCAAGATCTTGCTTTGATTTAACATCTACCACCAAAGAGGATTTCCTACTTTGAAAAACCATACCACCATCATTAGTACCACACAACTTCACCCCTAATCTAACCAATCGGTGAACATATTTGACCAGCTCCTTCTTCCCTTCATCCATATGGGCCACACTCCTCATAGACACTCTACTAAGTGCATCGGCAACCATATTGGCTTTACCCGAATGATAGTGAACACTCATGTCATAGTCCTTAAGGAGTTCTAGCCACTTCATTTTCCTTAGATTAAGGTCCTTTTGGGTGAACACATATTAAAGACTTTTATGATCAGTATACACATCCACATGCACCCCATAGAGGTAGTGCCTCTAAATCTTTAGAGCAAAAACAACGGCCGCCAATTCAAGGTCATGGGTAGGGTAGTTATGCTCATGCGCCTTTAATTTTCTAGAAGCATAGGCTATGACCTAGTCATTTTGCATTAAGACACAACCTAAACCAATATTTGAAGCATCACAATAAACTACAAACCTTTCTAATCCTTCTGGGAGAGTCAAAATTGGAGTAGAGGTAAGTCAATCTTTCAAGGTCTAGAAACTCTTCTCACACTTATCCGTCCATATGAATTTAGCTTTCTTTTGGGTCAATTTTGTCATAAGAGATGAGATGGAAGAAAAACCTTCGACGAACCTTCTATAGTACCCGACTAGACCCAAGAAGTTCTTAATGTCTGAAGGAGACAACGGTATAGGCCAATTCTTGACTGCCTCTGTTTTCTTAGGATCAACTTTGATCCCATCACCGAATACTACATGACGAAGAAATATCACCTATTTCAATCAAAATCCACACTTACTAAATTTTGCAAATAATTTCCTAACCCTCAATGTTTGAAGTACAACTCTCAAGTGATTCTTGTATTCTTCCTCACCTCGAGAGTAAATCAAAATATCATCAATGAAGACCACCACAAAAGTATCAAGGTAAGGTTTGAACACCCTATTCATCAAGTCCATGAATGCCGCTGATGCATTCATCAACCCAAAACTCATCATCACAAACTTAAAATGACCATATCTTATTTGGAAGGCCATTTTGGGAATGTCACACTCCCTCACCCGTAGTTGGTGATAGCCAAACCGAAGGTCAATTTTAGAGAAGTGACTTTCCCCTTGCAATTGATCAAATAAGTCATCTATTCTAGGGAGTGGGTACTTGTTCTTAATGGTCATCTTATTTAGTTTTCGGTAGTCTATGCACATTAAAGTGACCCATCCTTCTTTATCACAAATAACATAGGAGCACCCATGGCAAAAAACTTAGTCATATGAACCCTTTTTATAACAAGTCCTTTAATTATTCATTTAACTCTTTCAATTCTCTCAGGGGCATCCAGTAATGAGGAATAAAGATAGGTTGGGTATCGGGGAGGAGATCAATACTAGAATCAACTTCCCTTTCGGTAGGGACACCAATAAGGTCATAGGGAAAGACATTGGGGAACTTATTGACTATGGGAACTAATGTAAGAGGAGGACTTTCAGATTCGACATCCCTAACCCTCACAATGTGGTAAATACAACCCTTAGAAATTATTTTTCGGGCCTTAATATAAGAAATGAACTTACCCTTCACCACAAAATCACGACCCTCCTATTCAATAATAGACTCATTTAGAAATTAGAACTTGACTAGACGAGTCCTACAATCTATAAAAGTATAAGATGTATGTAACCATTCTATCCCAAGAATGACATCGAAGTCTACCATGTCAAGATCAATGAGATCACACGGAATAACTTTATGTAAGATAGATACGGGACAACCCCTATATACCTTTATAGCAATAACCAATTCACCCATGGGGGTAGACACAAAATAGGGCTCTAATAACATTTTGGGTGACACATCAAACCTATTAGCTAGGAATAGAGTAACAAATGATAAATTTGCACCCGAATCTAATAGTGCATACACATCAAAAGAAAATACTTTTAACATATCGGTGATGACATTGGGTGCGTCCTCAACCTCTCATCTCCCATGAAAGGCCTAAAAGCGGTTGGTGCATTGGACACCTCCTTGGGCTAGTTGACCATGAGAAAATTGGACTTGAGGCCTACCGATACTATCTCTACAATCCTTAGCATGGTGTCCCAGCTTGCCACACTTAAAGCATGTATTGGAGCCGGCTAAGCATTTCCCTTTATGAGTCCTTCTACACTTCTTGCAAGCGGGGAAAGTTTGAGCAGCAACATTCTCTCTTAGAACCATTGGTTTACCACCCTTATATTGAACCTTGGAGGAGGAGTATTGGTGAAACTTTGTCCCACAACCATTGCCCACCTTGGCCTTTGCCATGGTTACCATAACCGGACCTTTGAGGGTTAAACTCTCCACCATCCACTCTTGACTTTTTGAACCCCTTCTTCTCTCTCTCAGATTCTCTTCTTCAATTTGTTCTGCGTATGTCATTACCTGAGAGATGTCCTTCTACTTGATCAACATGGCTATTTTGCACTCTTTGGAAACCAAGCTTGAGACATCGGAAATAAACTTGCTCATCCTAGCTCTTGGGTCAGAGACCATGAAGGGAGAATACTTTGAAAACTTAGTGAATTTGAGAGCATACTCCCTCACGCTCATACTCCCTTGATGGAGGTTGATGAAATATTAGATTTTGGCCTCTTTTAGCTCCAATGAGAAGAAGCGGTCTAGAAAGGCACTTTTGAACTCTTCCCATCCTATTGGCCCCATTTCTTCATCCTTCTCAATAACCCATTATTCCTACCATACCCAAGACACTTCTTTTAGTTTATAGGCTACTAGCTCGACTTTCTCATTCTGTGGCACACCTATGATAGCCATAATCCGATACACCTCATCAATGAACTCCATAGGGTTCTCATCGAATTTAAAACTATCAAACTTGAGCAGATTCATCCTTTGGAAATCTCAAATCCTAGAGGCTGGATTTGGAAGTTGGGGATGAGGAACACTGTGATTCCCTTGGTTAGCTACGACATGAGTCAACAACGTAATGATATTGTGAAACTCGATATGGGTTACCACTTCCTCATGATGTGGGGCATTGGGAACTGGAGGAGCTTGGTCCTAATCGTCAACACTTTCTCTTGGAGCTACTCTTCCATGAATCATTATCTAGAGAACAAGAAATGGGTGATTAGTTAAAGAAAATCTTAGGACACTCTAAGGAAAGACATGAATTTGAAAGAAGTGAAAACTTTCCTAAATGCCTCATAGTCTCCTATTAATTATTGTGGTGCACTTTACAACCATGAACAAGACCCTATTTGATGTGGTATGGTGGACTCCAAGGACCATTCAAAACCCAGAGCTCTGATACCAGGTTTGTTAGGACCCAAGCCTAGGGCCTAGACGTGACATGGAGAATGAGGAACCTGAAAGTACCTTAAATAAGCCTCTTAGCAATCTTTTAGCCTTTCATAGGTAATGATGATAAATGAACAAGCAGAAATTATAATAGTAAATATTCAACTTACATATGTCAAACAATACCTCTAACTTTTAGATTTAACGGGGCTAAGACAAGTTCCTAGCTCACCTTCAATCATAATAGAAGAAATGCCATAGTAAAACATCTCAATATATCATAAGCTAAAAATATAAATGAGTATTGTTCCCGGAACATAGAAACTCACCAAAAGTAGTCTTCAAACGAAATCTCAACAAGCCACGTGGAGGAGAACAAGGAGGAGCACCGGTCCCTACATAGTAATATCATGTAGGAAAAAGAGTGTGCGTTAGTACTATGAATGTACTAAGTATGTAAGGATGCCTGAACATTGAGGAAATATTAAAATGTTTATGTAATATGGAACATAATGTAATGCATGTATAATAAGTCATATAGATATCCTTTAAAACATTTATTTTGTGGGAAAATGACCATAACCGACATTTAAGACCATGTGAGCTATTACATGGAATCCAACATAACCCCCTATGTTGGCTGGAGAGACTACTTGCCAGGTAGAACTCCGTCAACTTCATTCATTTCTTTAACTTTAACTTTAAGGGCAATCATGGATCCATTAGCCTAAGCCTACAAGTGCTCCTATGTTGGCACATAGTTAATGAGACAAGGGGTTGATACTAGTATTCCCTTACTGAATCCCACCTTAATGACCCATTCGGTGCTAGGGCAATTCCACGGAATAGTTTAATACTTTAAAATAGTCATAGCATATAGCTTGAGAATTCAAACATCATATTCGGTAGAATAACTCATTAAAACATCTAGTAATTCAAATATGCAAGAATTGTGCTTGTTGCATAAAGAATTCATCATTCATATCATTTTATAAGACTCCCTTTTGATCATAGATATTATTTTCATAAACATTCATTTGGAGTCAAGGCTTTCAAGTCAAACTTTATTGAAAACATAGTAAAACTAGGTGGGTTCAAATCATTTAAACTTGCAAACCTATATGTAAATAAATATACATAAATACTTTGAAATTCATTAATTAAAAATCATGCTTTAAGCAACCCACCATGAATTTCAAGAACCTTTAAATAGATAAATAGAGGATTTACTTGCAAACCATCAATTCATACACATGAAATTATGTTTCATCAAAATAGATCAATAATTATTAGTTTAACCATGATTCATACTATTAAGTAAAAATAAGAATTACCATAAGAAAGTATTACTTGAAATCAAGAGACTTAATTGAAAGAGTTTTTGGACTATATGGGTGGAAGAATCCATTGATAAACACCCACATAACTTATAGTAAAGATTAAAGAAAATAAACATAATTTATCATATATTAAAAATATTTTAGGCATGAGAGTGGAAGAAATACTCTTATTGAAGCCTTATATACCTGGAATCCAAAGCGTTAATTAGAATCGAAGGACTTAATATATACACTTGAATCCTAGCATTTTCTCCTTGCCGGAGCATTTTGTGTACTGTCCAGAGTATATCAATCACCAAAATAGTATTTTTACAGTACTAAGAACTTAAACTATATTTTGAGAATGAGTAAAGAAGTGTATAGAGAGAAGTGTTGCTTGAGAAATCTTGATGAACAAAATGATGAATTAAGGTGGGTATTTATAGGTGTGAAAGAGGGATCTAACAATTATTAAAATAGTTATAAAAAAACTAAAAATTTAATGGAAGATTGTGATGTCATGGGTGATGTCAAATGGAGGACTATTGATGTCATCAATGATGTCAAATGTTATATCCGGAGAAAGAAAAAAACCTTTTCAGGATGAGACTACGAACCCTAATGGAGCCAATGAGAAAGCAGGTGAGATGACATTTCTTTTAACGGAATACCCATTTTTGAAACTACGTTTGGATAAGATAACTTCCTCATTAGGATTTGGTGTCTTCACATGAAATTTTCCTCTAGAAGTCTATTTTCATTTCGTTCAAGAATTAACCAATTTGGAGAATGCTATAGTGAGATTTGATTTTTCTTCTACAAATACTCTATTTCATTATAGCACCCTGTCTTACAATAATTAATTTATTTGACCTACTTAATTTCTGAAACGTAAAATATGGTCTTCCCAAAAGTTGTAGAAAATGATGTTGGAGTTATTCAGAAATTCTAATCACCTAATTTGGACCATCCTACAAAAAGTTATGCCCAAAATATAGAAATTGTATAATTTTCATCGAGAATTGGAACATCATATACAATGGTTTTAGGGGATGTTACACTAGTCAAAGTCAAAGTTCCTAAACCTAAGAGGGTTTCAATAGGACCTAAGGCTGTGGTCTGTGTTTTCATTGGATATTCTATAAATAGTAAAGCATGTCAATTTTTGGTTCATAAGTCCGAACATCCCGATATTCATGACAATATGGTAATAGTATCAATTAATGGGTGAATGTTTTGAACATATCTATCCATATAAAATTAGATTTGAAGTATCTAATGAAGGGTCTAAATGACATCGAGAAGAACCAAAGAAGAATGTACCAAAAAAAGATAATCCAAGACGCAGTAAACGTCAAAGGACATATACTTTATTTTGATTTGATTTCGTAATATTTCTTCTTGAACATGAGCATCAAACATTTAAAGAAGCTATATCCACTATGGACTCATCTTTTTGGAAAGAGGTTGTCAATAGTGATATTGATTCAATTTTGAGCAACCATACTTGATAATTGGTTGATATTCCTCTAGGAAACAAAACTTTGGGTTCAAAATAGATTTTCAAAAGAAAAATGAAAGTTGATGGAACTATTGACAAATATAAGGCAAGATTTGTCGTCAAAGGATTTAGACAGAAAGAAAGCATTGATTATTTTGATACATACTCACCTGTAACTAGGATTACATCCATTCTAATGTTAATTTCACTACCTACAGTATATGGCCTTGAAATCCATCAAATGCATTTAAAACCAACTTTCTTAAATGGAGAATTGGAGGAAGAAATTTACATGAAATAACCTGAGGGCTTTGTGGTTCCTGTTAAAGAAAACAAAGTTTGCAAACTTGTAAAGTCACTTTATGGACTAAAATAAGCACTCAAACAATGGCACACGAAGGTTGACCAAACCATGTTGACTAATGGATTTAATATTAATAAGTGTGATAAATGTGTTTACATTAAAGACACTCCAAATTAAGTTGTCATTGTTTGTTTATATGTGGATGATATGCTAATAATAAGTAACGACATTGAAAATATAAATTCTACTAAGCGTGTGCTTTCTAGTAAATTTGATATGAAAGATCTAGGAATTACCGATTTAATATTGAGAATTAAAACTGACAAAACTCCTCAAGGTATGGCGTTGTCTCAAACTCATTATATCTAAAAGGAACTTGAAAAATACAAGTACTTAAACTTCAAATATACAAAAACACCTATTGATGTGAACCTTGATCTTGCTAAGAATAAAGGTGAAAGTCAAGCTCATTTGTATTATGCAAGAGTGTTGGGAAGTTTGATGTACATCATGAAATGTACACGGTTAGACATAGCTTGTGCTATAAGTAAATTGATTCGATACACAATTAATCCCAACCAAAATTATTGGATGGCAATGAAATGAGTTTTAGGGTATTTAGAATACACTCAAAACTTTTCTTTGCATTACAATAAGTATCCAACAGTTATTGAAGGATATAGTAATGCAAATTAGATTATTGGGTCAACTGTAACTAAGTCCACAAGTGGGTATATTTTCACCATTGGTGGAGGAGTGATATCTTGGAAATCTTCCAAACAAATATGTATAGCTGAGTTTAAAGCCTTAGACAAGGCCGATGAAAAAGCAGAATGGCTCCGGAATTTCTTAGAAGATATTCCATTTTGGCCCAAACCAATGGTTCCTATATGCATACATTGTGATAGTCAAGCTGTAATAGGAAGAGCTGAGAGCGTTATGTATAATAGTAAGTCTCATCATATATGACAAAAACATAATATTGTTAGGCAACTACTCTCTAGTGGAATTATTACAATTTACTATGTAAACTCAAAGGATAATATGTCAGATCCAATAACAAAAGGCCTAACTAGAGAGGGAGTTGAGCGATCATCAAAGGGAATGGGACTATGACCGAGGAAAAATCATCATGGCAGTAACTCTACCTTAAATACTGGAGATCCCAAGATCTAGGTTCATAGAGATCAAACCAAGTCATTGATGACGGTTCAACATTGTCAAAATAATTTTTATGATCCATTCTCATAATGCGACAAAGTTCAGTAACAAGGATAAGTCATTAGGACCTTTTAATGGTATATCTTAGTTTGATATAGGGCATATCAAATGGTTTTTCTATGGGATAACACATTTAGATATCACCTATGTAAGTGTGAAGTGTAAGCCGCTTCAAGGAGAATCCGGTAAAACCAGTTCTCTATGCACTTTTGAACCAAGAAGTGTTCATGGATGAAATGAACAAAAGAATGAGAACAAAAAATAGTTAAAGTGTTGATTATGTGACTTATATTGTCTAGGTATACACCAAATCTCGACGGTTCAAATATATCAAATCTACCAATTGACCGAGTATATCTGATAGATGTTCACTACGGAAAGTTCAAAGAGAAACCCACTTATCCAAATACAATTAATTCTTACTTATAAATCACACAGTTTTTCATGCATATGTTTTAACAATATCCATTCCCCATTCATGTGGGGATTTTTGGGTTTTTAAGTTGTGAATGGGAAATAAAAGGTTGTGACATTTACGAAAGTGTAACAACCCAAATGTTTTTTGCCAAGACTCGAACTATTCTTCATATGAGTATAGACTCAAACTGAATGACGTGTAATTATATATATGAGTTAGGATCAATTCCTAAGTATTTTAAGGGTATTAGATATGGTTGAGGTTCATGAGGGATCTCTAACATCAAGCCAAGTCCAAAGAATTTCTATCGTCTAAGTTTTCAGATGAGTTAGAATAAGGGTCAACTTCAAAAGACCATAACTTGCAGACTCTTAAGAGTTAGGTATCCCACAACCTATTGAATTAAAGGTCTTTGAGTCCTCTTTTGAATGCCACTGAGTTTGCCTCATTCTGAGTTCAGAGTCAGACGTTATAATTATTTTACCAAAGACTATCGCTGCAATAGTTTATGGGCTTGGCGTGGCGCACCAACAGAGCACCCAAAACTAGATGTAGTAGTGGGTGATGGAGTGGTGCGTCACTATCGCGCCTGCAAGGTTTTGAACCCATTTTCAGATCTTTTCTTGAGAAAAGGCATTCCAAACTTTTTCCCACCTATCCCAAGTATAACCCTAGCCATTTTGGGACAAAATCAGTTCCCTCATAATATCCAAGGAGGTTTTCCTATCTTTAACCTTAGGAAATTTGAGAGAAGAGACCGGAAAGGAGAAGAAAAGCCATGATTCAGGATCTTCAAGTCATGTATTTGATTTTCAGTGAGATGATCTTCATTCCAGGTATGTAAACCTATTCACAATGTTGTATTGATTTTATCCACATGCCTTACAACCTCATTGATTCTAGTTGAGTTGAGTTTTGAGGTTTCATGAGTTGAGTTCTTGAGTTATGTATAATTTCTATTGAGTTTTGTATGTAAATTTATATGTATTAATGATGATCTTGAGTTGGGTTTTGTTGAGAGTATGGATTCATGTATTCATTCACATGAAACCAAGATGAGATTTTAATTTTGTAATAATTTTTCTTGAGGTTGAGATTGATGGTTTTCATGTATAAATAAAGTATTGCCTTCAAAGTGAGATGATGCATATTTTATGAGTTTGATGAAATTGAACATAGAGTTAAATAAGGATTTTGGAGCAAGATGTTTGATGATGATGTAAATGATGTTTATTTTTTTTAGTAAAATGATTGATGAAGATGTAATGTTGATGATGATGTTTTGAGATGGAGTGCATTGGAGTCTAATGTTACTACATTATATAATTTGCATAATTCGATTTGATTGGAGTCTTATGAGGATTTGAGTATAAATGATTGTTTGAGAAGGAGTCTTAAAAATTCATTTGTGAACATTTTTGTATAAATTATTTATGCACTATTTTGAGTTTAAAGAATGATTATCTTCATCTTTGATTAAGAAAGAGTTTAAGCATAATTTGAGTTTGAAAAGTCTCTTAATTACTATTTTGATAATGAGTATTTTGAGTATAAACAAGTTGAGCATTATTACATTAAAACTATATTTTAAATGCATTCATTGAGTTGAGATTGTATCAAATTTAAAGAGAAGAGTTTGATGATTGAGATGAGTTGATTTTGAAAGAAGGTCCAATGAAATTAGATTGATTGAGTTTTGAAAAGAGTCCAATGAGACTAAATGAGTTGATTTTGAACTAAGTCCAAAAGAGACTAAATGAGTATTTTGAGTATTTTACTCACCTGATAGATATGAGAATATTGAGTCTTGGGAGGAGTATCGAGACAGAATTGGGTAAGAATATAGTCCCTACTAGAATTCCATAAACTACGTAACCAACGTAGGAGAGGATTGGACCATTAAAGTTGGATGTTTCCCTATTTCATTGTCCTGACATGATAGGACTTCATAAATTGTTGGATCCATTATTAGTTGAGTCATTCATACCCTAGCAAAGTATTGAACGGATAATAACGTCGTTTTGTTGTATATCACTGGCTCATAGGTGATGGTTATCGGTTAGAGAAACTCCCAAATTGAGTGGATTGTGCATGATATGATTAGTTTGATTGAGATTGTAGATGATTGAGTCGAATTGTATAACATTGCTAAATTTTAATTTGCATATCTATTGAGTTGAGTCCTTTGACTTTATTATTGAGTTGATTGTATATGATTGGATTGAATTGGATGGTATGTGATTGGATTGAATCAAATTGTATATGATTGGATTGAATCGGATTATATATGATTGGATTGGATCGAATTATAGATGAATGGATTGAATTGGATTCTACATGATTGGATTAGATTTTATATGATTAGTCTCTGTCTAAATTATATTCTTAATTTAGACTTATGACACCTTGATTGAGTCTTCTTATCTTTCTGACTTGAGATATCTGAACTGGTATTATTCTACATTGCTGCATGTTTCATTCTGCCATATTACATACTCGTACATTCCACGTACTGACATCCATTTGGACCTGCATCATTTCATGATGCAGAGACAGGTTTAAGAGATCATCAATAGGCACACCGTATAGGATTTGTTCATACTTAGCTTATTGGTGAGTCCATCCCTACATTCAGAAGATACCACTTATGTTATTCTTGCGTTGAGTTTAGTCTTTTCATTCTGATTTGAGGTAGCCATGAACCTGTCATTGGCACCAATTAGATAGTAGTGATAAATGCTTCATAGACTAGATAGTGGTGGGTCGATTGAGCATTTTATTTCCTTGAATTATTCTTGTCAGACTATTTTAATGACATAGATTGGAGTTTGATTTGTTGGCTCGTGGCCATTCTTCCTTGAGCTAGATTATTGATTGGAATTGCCCACCTAATTCTCTTTATCTTAAGTCTTCTGTTGATTAAATGAATGAACGGATATGTAATCAAGCCAAGTGGCTTGCTTAGGAGCCAATAATGGTTTCTGAGGAATGGCCACGTCTAGAGTACCCTCCCGGGGCGTGCCAGAAAGTTTGTGCCATTTCCAAAAAGTTGTGACCATTCCGAAACGTTATGACTTTCCAAAATGTTGTGACTTTTCCAAAAAGTTATGACTTTTTTTTGAAGAGTTGCGGCTTTTCTGAAAGGTTGTGACTTTTGCGAATGGTTGTGATGTTTTTGATAAGCCACAATAAGCACATGTTCACACTACTCTTTTTTTTCTATAAATAGAGGATTTTCCTCTAAGTTTAAAACATTAACTTTCTCCCTCCTCTACATATATTTTCTTACAAACAAAGTTGAGTCTTTGTGTGATTTTGTTGCTGGCTTTTGAGTTCGCTGAAATTATTGAAGTTTGAGGTACCGCTATTTCTTTAATAGTTTATTCGTTTTATCTTGAGATGAAATAATTCATAACATCAGGTACAGTAAGGGGATTCAATTCCTTAAGGACACACAGTGAATTTTGTGGACTCTGATACTATCTGTTTTATTTTCATCTTTATAGTTTTTGGTTTACTAACCTTAATACATGAGGAATAACAGAGGTTACAAAAGTTACAAGGTATAATGGAGGAATAAAGAATGAGGCAATAGAGATTGAATGGACAAATAATGGCCAAAGGTTGACCACATTCAGCCACTTATCACTAAATACAATGATAATAAAAATGGCATCAAATGCCATTAAGCCACCAACTGATGGCAAAAACTAATTCATTAATAGCAGCACCCTGACTCCAAAAAAAGCAAATTTCCCATTAAAAAATAAAATTAATATTACTAATTATTAATATTAAAATGCTAACGACCCACAACTGGAAAAAAAACTAGTTGGGTTGAAGTGTAGTTGATTGATTGATTGTTTATTGTTAGCACAACTTTTGGGTTCACCATGTAGTCTTCTCTTTGATTTGTGGCTATTTCTGTTGCATGTTTCCATTCATATGATGTTATCTTAAATCTTTTTAGAGCAAAGAACAGAGTTTGGGGAAATGAGGGATGGACAATGTAGTAATGTATTATGTATACATCCAGATACACAATAATTACTAGTCTTGAAATAATAGGGTGAAACTTGCCTTGCAAAATTAAAGGTCTAGCTGGGATGTTAGGTCCATCAGATGGCAAACATCCAGATATTTAAGAAGCCAACATAGGGCAATTATGGTAAAACATGCCCATCGTCTATGTTGATTGAATTGGATTTTCATTTCTTGAGCCTTGAATTTTCAATTTTGATTCTCGGATTATTGAAAAGCTTGCCCTACAAGTCCTTTTTAGCACACTAGGCTTCATCCATGCTTTTAAACTCAACCAATGAGAAATTTTTATCATAAAATATTTTGATTCCATTAATCTAACCAAGAAAAATCATATCATTGTGTATAATATTGTTATCCACATGGACCGATGGAGGATAACTTATACACAAGACTTTACCAGACAACTGAAATAACAAGAAGAAGAAGAAGAAGAAGAAGATAAGAGTTAACAGATGAACGACATTGCATATTTTATCTAAATACTAAGAAAAGAAATGAGAAATCTTTCTAAGACAAATGAACATTACATATTGCCTTGTGAAGCCAGCAATCATAGGATGAAAGTAGTTCCTAACAAAATCTCAATGCATAAGCCAAGGGTCATGATGACCAATGCTCCAATTGAGATAGTGTACATCTCTTGTTTTGACCAAACTCCATAGGAGCATTGGCCATCATGACCCTCGGCTTATGCATTGAGATTTTGTTAGGAACTACTCTCATCCTATGAATGTTGGCTTCACAAGGCAACATGTAATGTTCCTTTGTCTTTGAAAGATTTCTAATTTCTTTTCTTAGTAATTAGACAAAAAATGAAATGTTGTGCATCTGTTAACTCTTATCTTTTTCTTCTTCTTCTTTTAGTTGCCTAGAAAAGAATTGTGTATAATTTATCCTCCATTGGCCCATATGGATAACGAAATGATACACAATGCTATTATTCTGCTTGATGAGATTAATTGAAGCAAAACATTTTATTATAAAAATTTCTCATTGGTTGAGTTTAGAATGGTGGAGGAATCCTAGCGTGCTAAAGAGGGATTGTAGGGAAAAAATCTCAATCATTCGAGAATCACAATTGAATATTCAAGCAATGAAAATTCATTTCAATCAGCAGAGACGATGGGCATGTCTCGCCATAATCACCCTATGTTGGCTTCTAATATATAAGGATGTTTGCCATCTTATGGTCCTGACATCCTAGCTAGACCTTTGAGTATGCAAGGCAGGTTTCTCCCTGTTATTTCAGCCCCAGAATTTACGAATTTACTAGTGCCAAGTAATCCCAATGACAATATATGGTGTGGCATAATCATGAAGGGTGGATTATATGTCTGCAATATTTACTGTAGTGACATTCATGGAAACTAAGTTGTAAGTATTGTTTGTACTTTCCTCATTATTTCTTGAGGGAGAGATCTTTCTGAAATTTTTCTTCATAGAGCGTGACATAATACATGTGGAATAACAGAGGTTACAAAAGTTACAAGGTATAATGGAGGAATAAAGAATGAGGAAATGGAGATTGAATGGAGAAATAATGTCCAAAGGCTGACCATATTCAACCATTTATCTCTAAATACAATGATAATAAAAATGGCATCAAATACCATTAAGCCACCAACTTATGGCAAAACCTAATTCATTAAGAGTAGCACCCTTGACTCCAAAAAAAACGAAATTTACCATTAAAAAAAAGCAAATTAATATTACTAATTATTAATATTAAAATGCTAACGATAAACAGCTAGAACCAAACTAGTTGGGTTGAAGTGTAGTTGATTGATTGATTGTTTATTGTTAGCACAACTTTGGGGTTCACCGTGTAGTCTTCTCTTTGATTTGTGGATATTTCTGTTGCATGTCTCCATTCATATGATGTTATCATAAATCTTTTTAGAGCAAAGACCAGAGTTTGGGGAAATGAGGGATGGACAATGTAGTGATGTATTGTGTATACATCCAGATACACAATAATTACTGGTCTTAAAATAATAGGGTGAAACTTGCCTTTCAAAGTTAAAGGTCTAGCTGGGATGTTAGGTCCATCAGATGGCAAACATCCAGATATTTTAGAAGCCAACATAGGGCAATTATGGCAAAACATGTCCATCGTCTATGTTTTTTGAATTGGATTTTCATTGCTTGAGCCTTGAATATTCAATTGTGATTCTCGGATTTTTGAAAAACTTGCCCTATAATCCTTTTTAGCACATTAGGCTTCATCCATGCTTCTAAACTCAACCAATGAGAAATTTTTATCAAAAAATATTTTGATTCCATTAATCTAACCAAGAAAAATCATATCATTGTGTATCATATCGTTATCCACATGCACCGATGGAGGATAACTTATATACAAGACTTTACTAGGCAACTAAAATAATAAGAAGAAGATAAGAGTTAACAGATTAATGACATTGCATGTTTTATCTAAATACTAAGAAAAGAAATGAGAAATCTTTCAAAGACAAATGAACATTACATGTTGCCTTGTGAAGCCAACATTCATAGGATGAAAGTAGTTCCTAACAAAATCTCAGTGCATAAGCCAAAGTTCATGATGAGCAATGCTCCTATTGGGATAGTGTACATCTCTTGTTTTGACCAAACTCCATAGGAGCATTGCTCATCATGACCTTTCGCTTATGCACTGAGATTTTGTTAGGAACTACTTTCATCCTATGAATGTTGGCTTCACAAGGCAACATGTAATGTTCATTTGTCTTTGAAAGATTTCTCATTTCTTTTCTTAGTATTTAGATAAAACATGCAATGTCATTAATCTGTTAACTCTTATCTTCTTCTTCTTTCAGTTTCTTAGTAAAGTGTTGTGTATAACTTATCCTCCATTGGTCCATGTGGATAATGACATGATATACAATGCTATAATTCTGCTTGGTGAGACTAATCTAATCAAAATAGTTTATGATAAAATTTCTCATTGGTTGAGTTTAGAACCGTGGAGGAAGCCCAGCTTGCTAAAGAGGCCTTGCAGGGAAAACTTTTCAATAATTCGAGAATCACAATTTAATATTCAAGCAATGAAAATCCATTTCAATCAGCAGAGACAATCGGCATGTCTCGCCATAATCACCCTATGTTGGCTTCTAATGTATAAGGATGTTTGCCATCTTATGGTCCTGACATCCTAGCTAGACCTTTGAGTATGCAAGGCAGATTTCTCCCTATTATTTTAGGCCCATAATTTACTGATTTTCTCGTGCTAAGTAATCCCAATGACTATATATGGTGTGCCATAATCACGAAGGATGGATTATATGTCTGCAATATTTACTGTAGTGCCATTCATGGAAACTAAGTTGTAAGTATTGTTTGTACTTTCCTCTTTATTTCTTGAGGGAGAGATCTTTATGTAATTTTTCTTCTTATAGTCGTGACATAGTCAATTGCTCCTATGGAGAGGGTTAGACAATCTAACCAAAACACTATGCAAATGTTGTTCTTGGGTTCAACATTGTTTCCTTCTTGCCTGATACTGATCAAAAGGATTTTGTCTCTTACACAAAATTTTTAAGGTAACTGGTGTTACAAGGGTTATGGAAGGTAATTGAGGAGGCCTTTCCAAGAGAATTGAAATAATCTGAAAAAGTACACTTGATGGAGAGAGCTTTGATTGCGATCTTCATGAGCGTTACAGTTAACGTTCTTTGGAAAATTACGGAAGAAATTGTCATGCCCTGAGAGGGTACCCTAGGCGTGGCCGGGACTCGAAAGCCATTTCTGGACTCCAAGCGAACCACCTGGTCCAGTCACACATTCATTGAAACACATTCTCTCAGTGGAAGACTCAATCAATGAAGTACTATTCATAATTTAGGGCCAAAGGCATAATAACTATCAAATCAACCAACAGTTATAGAAGAACTACTCAAAAGAACAATTCAACATTTCTACGCTCCGGTATATGAAGCCTCTATCAACAATCTAGGAGGTGTCAATGACAAGACCATGGCTACCAACAATCAAAATAAAGGAAACAACATAAAACTATACAAGAGACTCAACATCCTCTGGAAACTAGGAGGACTCACCAACTAGCTGAGAGTGTGTGGATCTTCAATGGTGCGCCGGTTGATGATCTCTGGTACCTATCTCTGCAGCATGAAACGATGCAGGCCAAATGGCATCAGTACAAGGAATGTACGAGTATGTAAAATGGCCGAATGAAACAACATCAGAAAGGATCAACTCAACTCGGGAATCTCAACTTAGAAAGAAGTACAACTCAACAAGCGTCCTAAGTCTAAGAAAGAATATAGTTTAGATTGGACAAAATTGCATACAATTTAACTCAATCCGACTCAGAGTCCTATCAAGACCTATGTGGGAGTTTCTCTTATCCGACAACAATCACTTATGAGCAGTGATAGTACAACAAACTGACTTTGTTGCCATGTCCGTTCATACTTTGCTAGGGTATGAACAAATCAACCAATCATGGATCTAATCCAACCAGGTCCTATAATGTCAGGACAATAATTTTGGGGAAGCAACCGACTTTAACAGTTCAATCCCCTTCTACGTTTGGCGACGTAGTTATTGGATTCGAGTATGGACTATACTCTTACCCAATTCAGTGCTCGATACTCCTCCCTAGACTCAATTCTCATAAAACTCCATCCAATCAACTCAGTCAAATTATATCGACAAGTCTCATTTAGAATCTTGTCAACTCATCAACTGTATCACAATCAAACCTCTCCCAATCATACTATCCGATCAATCCTAATCATATCTTTGAAGAGTAGATTAAATATGCATTTATAACAACATGTAAACCTATCCAATCGTTCCTCTATTTATTTAACAAATCTTTTGGGACTCAACACAACTCCAAGGTTTTAAATCAACAATTCAAGATAAACAACATGTTTAAGAAAATTAACATTTCTTTATCAAAATCAATATAGTTAAGAAATTAACAATATATGATCAAAACCTCATCTCAATCAACTCATAACAACATGAAGCACATCACTTTCTTGACTCCACAACATCATCATAATAGAAATTAGGGTAATAGATGAAAAGGACCTATTTGGACCTACCTCTATCAATAAGCTTCATTCTTATGGACAATAAATCAAAATAAGATGTAGGGAACATGGGTGGACTCAACCCATGCTTTGAGTAGCCTTACATACCTTAGTGAAGTCTTTGAGGAAAACCTTGATGTTGGGTCTTCAATGGAAGGCTTGAAATCTTGAAGCTCTTGAAGGCACTCTTTGTTGGAGAAGGATTTGGAGAAGAAGAAGAAGAAAAGAGGGAAATGTTAGGGCTTTTAGAAAGAGAGAGAGGGACTGAAAATGGTCCGAAAAACATCCCAAGGCTGTGTATATATAATTTGGGGAAAATACCCAAATTGCCCTTTCTCCAAAATATGGAAAATAGGCCAAAAACACTCTTGGCGCGATAGTGGCGTGTCGCGCCACTGCGGCGCCAAGTCGAATAGGATAAAAACCTGCACATCTACTAGTGGCGCGTCGCACGAAGGACCAAACTACTGAGGCTATTTTATGGTTCGATAATGGCGCATCGCGCCCTTACAGCGTCAAGCCCAAGTTTTCTGAGTTCTGGAAAATAGGCTTGAAAACCCTGCACATCTCATAGTAGCGCGCCGCGCCAGGGACAAAACTACAGAGGCTTTTTCCTAGCGTGATAGTGGTGCATCGCGCCACTACGACTCCAAGCCCAGATTTCCAGCAGTTGCAACCCTGGCCTGAAATTCCTGTCGTGCTAGTTCATCTTAGGATCATCATATCTTTTGACTCCGAACTCCAAAAATTATATTCTTGGTGGTGTTTGAAAGAAGACTCGATTACCTTTAATTTAATAGGTCGTGGGCTATCTAGATTTTTGTCTTTCAAAAGATAGGGTCGTTAGAAGTCGACCCCTTATACGAACTCATCCTAAAACTTAGCCACGACGAATCTTTTGGACTTAACTTGGTCCTAGGGGTCCTTTGTGACCCCACATCACCTCTAACACTTTTCAATTTCTCAGGGACTCATCTTAACTTAGGCATATACTTCACAATAATAGAGTTTGACCCTACACGAATACAAGAAAGGTCCGAATCTTAGAGAACAATTTTGAGGGGTGTTACAGAAATATTAGCGGCAACGATATGGAAGAAGTTAAAAGATGTGTATTCTAAAAAGTCATTGAAAAACCCGCTCAACTTGAAAAAGAGGTTGTAAAATCATTGTATAGGAGACTGTCCACCTACGTGAGGATAATTCATGAGAGGTAGAGGGGACTGGTAACATAAAATTAAGAATGTTTGATGGCATTAGCAAAAATATTGAGAATTGGCATGTTTCTTTAATGACGAGAAATTTGATTTCTCTTCGACTTTGGATGATCAAGGGTATAAGTTTCACTTAGAGAATGGAACATTTAAAGTGTGTAAAGGCTCCATGGTACTCATGAAGGCAAGCTTCTTTCTAAACTGTATTAACTTCAAGCCAATGTATTTAAGGGAGAAGCAATTGTAGCTTCTGGGAAGAGTGATCTGAACCAGTCTCAATTGTGGCACTTGCAACTTGGTCATATGAGTGACAAGAGATTCTCTTTGTTGAATGAGCAAAATTTTATATAATTTGTTTTATCAGTTGCAGAGATCGTTGACGTTCTTGAGCCGAATAGTTCTAAAGAAGTTATTTCTATCTTAAAAGCAGATCAGCGGGTTGGTTCTATGAAGAGATTGAGTCTCTTCAAAAGAATTGAATATGGAATCTTATTTCAATGCCAAAGTGACAAAATATAGTCAAACGTAATTTTATCAGAGAAATTATATCTAAAGGTGTTGTTGATATGAAGAAAGTGTCTACACATGACAATCCAGTAGATATGATGACCACGACAATTCCAACAAATAAGTTTAGGTATTGCCTAGACTTGATTGGAGTGTATAGTACTCAGTAAGACCAATTGAGGAATAAAGGCAAGTTAGAGAGACATTATTCCTATTGATGAAGGAAATTCAAGCCAAGGGAAACATTTATTAATTATTTCTTGAATTTGTCCCTAATAGAGTTTAGGAAACCAATAATCCCTATCAGTTTAGGAGACCCTTTGTCCTAATAGATTTGAAAAAGGAACATTTTTCTTCTAGGACTGGAAAAACCTTTTCCTTATAGGTTTGGGACAATTGGATTTTTTATTTTTTCTTCGTCAATTATTTGTTAAGATTTGTCAGTAAAATTGTCAACATTGTGATTTCAAATCAACTAGAGGAAGTCCTTACCTTTCTCCATAACAAGTTAAAAAAACTAGCCAAACAAAATTTGCAATATAATAAGTAGATGCATAGAAAATAGAAAAAGATATAGATGATATAAACTAGGAAGAAAAGAATTACAAATATACAAATGTGCCAATATGGATCGAATGCAATGAACAAGGAGAGAAAAAATGTATCAAAAACAAATATTATTTCCATCAATCTGAAATCATTTCTTTTGCAAAATCTATGCATCTGGTATTCAATTCCTTCCCAACCAAGTGTGATTGATGTATGGAACTTGTTAATTGAAAAACATTAGCTCAATAGATGAGGCAAATTAGATTTTCTCAAAATTGCAGATGAGTATCGCACAAATCAAAGGGTTCATTGAGTGTGTAGTTAATTATATGTTCTTTTTAATTTTTACAAGAGATGTTTATTTACATCTAAGATATTTGATATCTAAAACTAACACATGAGTGATATTTGAAAAAGGACATTTTCTAAAAATGTAATAAATGAGTCTGCCTCAAACATATAAGACCTCCGCCATCATGATCTACACAAATAAACATGTAAGACCACCATGAAAATGTAATGCATGTTTTCATAGAATTTAATCGTTTTAACTACTCTCACAAAAATACATGGGACACATGTGCTATGCATGTAACCAAAAACTACTTTATAGATATAACCGAAGCAGATGTGACCACTTATAACTTCGGATTCACATAAACCTATCTTTACAACTATCGCCTCTTCTCCTTCTCACATAAGATAAGAAAACCTAAAGAAAAGAGTTTCATTCACAAAGACTTGCTTAATTGCCTCATCTTCTCCGCCATAATCAACAATATATCTTCTCTCTTTTCTTGTTTGCCCAAATTTCATTTTGATAATTTTGTGTTTTAGGCTTCATTTTTTTTTGTGTTGACTAGCTCTCTAGGGTTTTAATAATGGCGATGCTATCAGAAACACTTTCAAAGAATATGAGTGGGCAACCATGATGTTATCGGTGTTGATCTAATGTCCCTATTCGAGTAGTATGTCCTGCGTGATAGCATAAGCTCATATATCTCTCACGGGTTTGGATTTATCCATTTCAGTAATATCAACGACTCTAAGGAGGCTAAACTCGCCCTTCAAGAGGAATTCCATGAAAAAAGGATCCAACATTGCAAACTTGATCCTAAGAGGAATTCCATGTGAAAAGAATTCTTGAAGGGATTCTTTAACCTCCTTAGAGTTGTTGATGTTATTAAAATAGAGAAATCCAAACCCGCGAGAGGAATATGAGGTTACGTTATCAAGCAGGTCATACTTCCCGAATAAAGACATTAGATTGACATCGATAAGTCATGCGCTAGATTACCCACCCATATATATTCTTTGATGGTATTTCTCCTTACATCTCCCTAGAAAGCTAGTAAACTCAAAATATGAAACCTGGAACACAAAATTATCTAATTGAGATTTGGGCAAAGAAGAAAATAGAGAAGATTTTATTTTTGACTGTGGCGGAGAAGAAGGGGTAATTAAGTAAGTGAAGCTTTGTCAATGACGCTTCTTTCTTTAGGTTTTCTTAACTTATGTGAGAAGGAGAAGAGGCAATGGTTTCAATTGAGGATTATGTGAATCAGAGTTATAAGTGGTCACATGTACTTGGTTATATATATTTAAAAACATGTGACTCTTTCTTCCTACTTTATATCATCTATATCTTCTTTCTATTTTCTATGCATCTACTTATTTTAATGCAAATCTCGTTTGACTAGTTTCTTATTTTAAGTGTGCGGAGAAAGGTAAGGACTTCCTCTATATGATTGGAAAGCACAATGTTGACAATTTTACTAACAAAACTTAACAAATAATTGACAAAGTAACAACAAAAATCCATCCAAATTAAACAAAGAAGAAATAGAAAAACAAAAACACAAACTAGCTTTTCAAACTTGATCCTAAGAGGAATTCCATGAAAAAGGGATCCATGTGTCACACCATTTCTTCTCAACAAAAATCATAAGAAGAAGAAAACTATTTCCAATTGAAAGGACGGTATTGAATAACGATTATGTTATTTATAGAATAACCAATTGGAATTAAGTTATGGTAATCCAAGTGACCTTTTTGAATTCCTAATCGAAAGAAAATTACTCTTTTCATTGGTCCGGAAAAATAAAAGACGGGATATGAAATTTTTTTGACTCAGGGGAAGGTATGAGGCACCCCTCAAATCCTGTGATTCTAATACGGTCGCTTTTATAAAATTTTATCATTTGCCTATGATTTGTTTAGACTATTGAATTTTATTAGTCTTAACTACGATGCAAAGTTGTGACCTCACCTAGTATTGGGTCTACATGTTTGTTGAATCAAATATATATAAATTTTCATGAGGGTTTTGGGTCAAGACGCATAAACGCAACCTCTCCATTTTATTTACTTGTCTATATCTAAGACACAAAGTTGCGACCTCAGTTAAGAGGACATGTTATGCATGCTAGTTCTCTCTAGAGCTTAGATCTTGAAGTAATTAATACTTCACTAAGGCCGAAAAATTATTTGTCCATCTTTACAAATTAGTAATTAATACTTCACTAAGACCTGACAATTTATGGCTTAAAGCAACCTCCTCGACTTTCGATTAAGGATTTGGGAAATCTTACCTACTTTCTTGGAGTTCAAGTCATTCTTATATCGAGTGGTCTCTTATTATCTCAAAGAAAATACATAGAGGATATTGTGGATCGTGTTTCCACGGCTGGTGCAAATTCTCTTATGTTGGATGATAGTGTTCATCTACATGACACTAAGTAGTATCAGGTTCTTGTTGGTTCCCTTCAATATTTGTTGCTAACACGTCCATATATTGCCTTCGCAACACATCGTCTTTCTCAATTGGTGCACGACCCAACAATTAACCACTGGACTGCCTTGAATCATGTTATTCGCTATCTTATTGGCACAATTGAGCATGGCTTATTCTTACACAAGAATGCTCCACTTTATTTACATATCTTTTTTCTGATGTGGATTGGGCAGGAAATAAAGATGATCGGACGTCCACTAGTGCTCATGTTATTTTTCTTGGTAAGAATCCTATATGTTGGAGTGCAAAGAAGCGACACTCTGTGGCGCATTCTTCAACTGAGGTTGAATATTGTTTTGTTGCCATAACACATGCAGAGTTGTGTTGTCTTCGAAATCTATTTCAAGAACTTTCACTCAGCTCTCTTCAACCTCCGATCACTTATAGTGATAACTTGGGCTAAACTAATTTTGCTACTAAACCAGTGTTCCACTCCAAAATGAAGCATTTGGAAGTTGATTATCACTTTATCGGATCTCTTGTTCGTCAAGAATTTCTTCTTGTTGTGCATGTCTCTACTAAAGATCCACTTGCAGATGCACATACGAAACCATTAGCTCGTCAAGATTTTCAAAGATTGCAATCCAAGATTGGCATTCTTGCTCTCTCCAATGGCCACAATCTTGAGGGGGAATCTTAGAAGAATATCATGCCCTGATTTCTCTCTATCAAATATAGTAAATTGATTGTATTATATCTTTAATGATTGCAGGATATGTAATTTATTCTAACTGATTTACATACTTTTTATATCTTTATTCCTTTATTTCATCAAGACAATCACGTGTATATGTATGCATAACCTTTTATCAATAAATTGATCAAGCATTATCTTTCACTGCAACTGCTTTAAACGCGACCTATTCCCATGTATGACACCTAGTATTTAGTCTACATGTTTGTTCAATTAAAGATTTATCAATTTTTAAGAGGGTTTGGGTCAAGAAACGTTAATGCAATTAATACTTCACAAAGACGGGACAATTATTTGTCCATATTTGCACATTAATTAGTAATTAATTAAACTTATACATAATTTAGGCCCAAAATTCTCGTACTAGCATTCTAAACCAAATTTATAAATAAAACAAAGCATTCAAACTTGATTAAGAAAGAACAAAAGTAACATCATAGCTATTAAAACTTCATACAAACAATCGTCAACAAAATGACTTTTACTGCCTCATTTGGACTACTCACAAATTACCTTGCTTAAACTTTAACATATCAACTAATATAAGAAGCCCAAAATACTTAAAAGTTAACCTATTCAAATCAAAATTTAAACTATTGGAAAGAAAAATCAACGTGACCATCGTCGTTATATACTATTCAGCAAAAATATTAAATTAAGCTAAGCGTTTTGGTCCATACAATACTATTAATAAACATTAAATGGTTTCTAACTCAATCTCTAACATTGATAGGAAGGACAATAAATTTAAACATACCAAGGTACTATGTGTGAACTCATAGACATGCTAACAAATAATTCACCCAAAAGACTTCAAATAAAAGAGAATGCAATCAAAGGGACATCAAGAATGGACAAATGATATAATAGCAAAGATTGAAATAATAATTGAGATTAAATAAGAAGATAGAGCCTTTATTCGAGTAAACAACGCTTCTAATGTCGGAACGAAACTGAAATCTGAAACGAATTAAATTGACACCTCGAGCCAGAGATCCGACGAAGAATTTCCTCCTCAATCTAAATACATTTCAACTGAACTTGTGATGGTGCATGGATATCCACATACGAGCTATGTATTATTGGAAACATATGGATTTGATTTAGGTAGCAGCTAATTTCTTTTGTCATTGTAGGTTCTACTATTTCTTAGTTGGTTTTACATGAGCAGGTTTTTTCATGGCTGCTCATGTTGTTTTCATAGTGTTTTCATGGAGTTTAGGTGGTGCGGCTGATGTCTAGGTCCTCCTTAGATTTAGGTCTATAAGTTTCTATTTGTAGGTTCTACTAAGTTTAGCGTTTGGTGTCTATATTTTTGTTCTATTGTTCCTTAAATGCCCTTATGGATTTTAGATAACATCAAAAAATATAGAGAGGAAGAATGGAATATTCTCCTCTCCTATGGAATATGCTTCTGATTAATATTGAGATGAAATTTACCATGTGGCAACATACCATTGGGTTCAATCTTTTTTTGGATTCTTATTTTTTTGAAAATAACCAACAATAAAAATAGTATTATAATATTAAATATAAGAAAAATTAATGAACATAGTTTTTAAAAAAATTTCTATTTCCTTAAAAATAAAATAAAAAACATATTATCTAAAAATGACTATTTTTGTGGTTTTCATTCTTGCAAGTAAAATATACTAAAAACAAAATTAAAATTGAAATAAAGATTAGATTAAAAATAGATATTTAAAACTAAATATAGACACTTTGCCCCTTTGACTTGAAACATGAATAGTTTTCAAACAAAGAAGCAAACAACGAGACAAGTTTTGACCTAATCATTTCTGAAAGGGGAATGTAAAGATGTGACCGAGTCCTGATTTTGGACAACATCCTGAGTTATAAGCGAATCAGGTCATGTGTAGTTCAAGAAGATAGAATGATGAGATGAGTTTGAGGTTGAATGAGGTCTTGTATAGACTATGATTGTTACATTAAAATGAAAGACAAAAAACAAGAAGAAAATATAAGTACAAGATCCTATCTATGTTACTTCTATTGAATCTTCAATCTTCATTTCTTGTCAAGTGATGAGATATGCATTTTGATCTAAAGTTGAAAGTGAACCCATTCTTCAGGGCTCCTGCTACTTAATATAGAATGTTGACTTTGTTTTTCAATAAGCTCTTAAGCTTGGAATGTGGATTTTCGTTCTTCCCTATAGGGGTTCCTGAGATCAAACAAAAATACAAAAATTGAACAATTCTTTTCCTAGTTTAAATAAGAAAATTTTTGTGAATATGAATCAAAGATGGTGCTTAGATTATGTATCATAGTTTTGAGCGATACTCCATCTTTATTGAAATGCATCCCCATGGATTTTGATTACTGAAAGTAAACTCCATTCTTTATGAAGTTATGTTAAACTAAATTCTATTATTCACAAAGTCCTGGTAAACAAAATCTCATTTTCCAGGAGGGTCCTGCTAGTCCCATTTTTCAAAAGGGTCCTGCTAATCTCATTATCCAAGAGGGTCCTACTAAATTAAGTCCCACCTTCCATGAGGTCTTTCTAATTCCATTTTCTAGGAGGTTCCTAATAATTTAAGTCTTATTTTTCAGGATGGTCATGCTAATCTCATTTTCCAAAAGGGTCCTACTAAATTAAGTCCCACTTTCCATGAGGGTTTTGCTAATCTCATTTTTCAGGAGGGTCCTGCTAAATTAAGTCTTATTTTCTAGAAGGATCCTGCTAATCCCATTTTCTAGGAGGGTCCTACTAAATCCCATTTTATAGGAGGGTTCTACTAATCCCATTTTTCACGAGGGTCGTGCTAATCCCATTTTTCAAGAGAATCCTGCTACATCCCATTTTTCAAGAGGGTCCTATTAAATTCCATTTTCAAGGAGCTCTTGTTAATCCCATTTCTAGGAGGGTCCTGCTAAATGTCATTTACCAGATCCCACTAATCCCTTTTTTTTCAAGATGGTCTTGCTAAATTCTATTTTTTAGGAAGGTTCTGTTAATCCCATTTTCGAGGAGGGTCCTCCTAAATATCATTTTCTAGGAGGTCTTGCTAAACCCATTTTCTAGAAGGGTCCTGCTTAATTAAATCTCATTTTCTAAGAGAGTCCGACTAATCCCAATTTCCAAAAGGGTCTGGCTACACTAAATCCATTTTCCAAGAGGATGCTGCTACATTCCATTTTCTAAGAGAATCTTGCTAATCTCATTTCTTAGAAGGGTCCTGGTAAACTAAATCTCATTTCTCAGGAGAGGGGCTTGCTAAATCTCATTTTCCAAGAGGGTCCTGCTAAACCTATTTTCCAAGAGGGTCTGACTAAACTAAACCATTTTTTTCACGAGGTTCTTGGTAACTATATCTCATTTTCCAGGAGGGTCCAACTATTCCCATTTTCCAAGAATGTCCTACTAAATATTTTCCAGGAGGGTCCTACTAAACTTAATCTCATTTCTCAGGAGGATCTTGCTTATCTCATTTTCTAGTAGGGTCCTAATAATCCCATTTTCTTGGAGGGTCCTACTAAATTAAATCACATTTTCCAGAAGGATATTTATTTTTTAGGTTTTCTTTTCCTATATTACTAGGAGAAGAGATGTTGGTTTCAAACAAAGTATTATATGAATCCAAAGATAGAAGCAGTCACATCTACTTAGGTTATATCTATAAAGTAGTTTCTAGGCACGTATGTTGCACATGTGTCCCATGTAAAAAAAACTTAGATTTGTTAAAATGATTAAATTCTAAGAAAACATGCATTACATGTTCGTGGTGCTATTACATGTTTATATGTGCAGATCATGTTTGTGGTGGTCTTGTAGTTTACATTTTGAAAAAATGACCTTTTTTAAAAGAAGAAATAGAAAAACAAAACACAAACTGGCTTTACAAACTTGATCCTTAAAGGAATTCCATTAAAAAGGGATTCTTGTGTCACACAACTTTTTTCTCAACTAAGATCGTATGAAGAAGAAGGAGGGTTTTTATTAGGATCAAGCACTTACCATTATGACGAAAGCTATAGCTGATACCAAAGATGCAACTTTATTTTGTTAATTAAGTCCACCACCATGCAAGCACCATGCTCGATTTCTCAGGGACTCATCTTAACTCAAGCACATACTTTGAAATAAACACGATTGACCCTACACGTGTACAAGGAAGGTCCGAATCTTAGGGAAAATTTTTGAGGAGTGTTACATCTAATAAAAATTACATGGGATACGTGCAATGCACATGCCTAGAAGCTAATTTATAAATCCAATCTAAACAAGTGTGACCACTTATAAATTTGGATTTACATATTCATTTCTTCTAAACTACCTCATCTTCTCCTTCTCAAATATGATAAGAAAACCTAAAGAAAGACACACCATGCACAAAACATCACTTACTAAATTATCTCTTTTTCTCTCCTCCACAATCAACAATTTATCTTATCTCTTTTCTTATTTTCCCAAATCTCCAATTTATAGTTTTGTGTTACATGATTTTTTTTATTGAGTAGCTTTCTGGGGTTGTAGTACCGTGGGGATAAACACCATCAAAGAATCTATGGGTGGGTAATCTTGCCCATGACATTATTGATGCCGATATAATGTCAATTCTCTAATAGAGACATTAGATCAGCATCAATAATGTAATGGGCTAGTTTACCCACCCATAGATTCTTTGACGATGTTTATCCCACCTTTGCCATTATTGGAACCCTTTAAAGCTAGTCAACACAAAAAATGAAACATAGAACACTAAACTATCTAATTGAGATTTGAGCAAACAAGAAAAGAGAAGGCGAAAAACAAAAGGAAATTAAGTAAGTGAAGCTTTGCGAATAAAATTTATTTTTTAGGTTTTCTTTTCCTATATTACTAGGAGAAGATATGTTGGTTTCAAACAAAGTATTATGTGAATCCAAAGTTAGAAGCAGTCACATCTACTTAGGTTATATCTATAAAGTAGTTTCTAGGCACGTATGTTGCACATGTGTCCCATGTAAAAAAAAACTTAGATTTGTTAAAATGATTAAATTCTAAGAAAAAATGCATAACATGTTCGTGGTGCTATTACATGTTTATATGTGCAAATCATGTTTGTGGTGGTCTTGCAGTTTACATTTTGAAAAAAATGACCTTTTTTAAAAGAAGAAATAGAAAAACAAAACACAAACGGGCTTTACAAACTTGATCCTTAAAGGAATTCCATTAAAAAGGTATTCTTGTGTCACACAACGTTTTTCTCAACTAAGCTCGTATGAAGAAGAAGGAGGATTTTTATTAGGATCAAGCACTTACCATTATGACGAAAGCTATAGTTGATACCAAAGATACAACTTTATTTTATTAATTAAGTCCACCACCATGCAAGCACCATGTTCGATCATGACTCCGAACCAGGCCACTTCAGCCCCCTCATGGGTCTTTTCATAGGCAGGATGTTGGTGCTACCCAACAATCCCCCTCTTAACACCTGCCTTATGCAACATGTTTCTCTTGGGAATATAAGCCATGCCCTTGGCTCTGATACCACTTATTATTCTACACAACCTAAGAATATCTTAGCTTTACGTTTATCTTAATGAACCAAGTTGCCTAACGTGTTTCAACGTAGAAGGTAAAAGCAGTAAAGTAAGAACACAATAGTTAACATAGAAACACCCGGCTCAAGAGGTGTAAAGACCACAACCTGTTCCCCAACAGAAATTTTCTCCCAACTTCACTAAATGAAATCGAGCATTACCACACAAAAGATTGCAAACTATGTAACCTAAGGAAAAATAAATCAAAACTAATTCTAGCAAACACCTCCCTAGGTATGTGTTCCCAAGTCTTCGAGTGGCCCACAAGTGGAAATTATATTTCTACTTCAGTTTATAATTCAGTGAACTATTAGTACGTCAAAACACAAGACTCAAAGAAAACCTTCCTAACATACAAACTCTATAAATGACCAATTTCTTCAATTAGTAACTTTCAAGGTTCAGCAGCACCTTCTCTAGATCAATTCGCCAATTGCCTTTTTGATATTGTGAGTGCTTAAGTTTTTAGAGACTCTTCTCCTCTATTTAATCACTATGCCCATAGAGTTTTATTTCACACGGAACTCCTTGTTGAGAACAATTCTAATATCAAAACAAACTCTTGTTACTTTTTGAGTTCTACATTGAGTTGGACTCCTCCTTCCAACTGACTTCTCTTTTTAATGTTGTTGTTGGACTCGAACTCCTTGAGTTTTTCACCTTGAATCACAGTTATCCTTTCCTAGATTTTTGTACATCTGTCTACATTACTTTCATTCGCCAGAATTGAAAGTATACTCATTTATTTCATTGTTCTCTTGGAACACCTTGACTGACACGTTTCATCTCCTCGCGTCATTAATCAAAACTCCATGCATCCTAACAAATTACCCTTGTTTGATGATGCCAGACAATGCAATTTCAGCATCTATATCTGTAGACAAATATGTATCACAACACTAATAAAACAAGTTACAGAATGAGTTATAAATATTACATAACTCATTATTCCCCCTTTTTGCATCATCGAAAAGATAGACTTATAGATCCAAGTGCCAAAGGAGTTGTCACAATCAATTCAAGGTGTGTAAGGCAATCACTAAGGCATTAAAGGCAATACTGATAAATAACATAAAAGAGTATTAAAGTGAACAAGAACGGGATAAATTGACAGAGAAAAGATCATTGCACGTAACAAAATAAATATAGTCCCATAAAAAATATCCATGATCATGACTATAGTAGACAACATCCGAGCCAACACAAGAGAAACAAAAAAGAATAAGTTAACTAAGGACTGAAACAGGCGAATAAGGAAGATAATAAGGAGGTTTAGAGACCTGTTTTGAAGGAACAAAAGAGGGTTTAGATAAAGACTTAGAAGATTAGGATGGTGGTTTCCACTGAGTTGGTTTAGGAATTGGAGCTGGTTTAGAAGGTTTAGGAATAAATGTCTTTCGAACGAGGGAATGATGGACACGATGAAGTAAAAGATCCTGTAGAGGAGAAGAGTGCGTATGATAAGAGGGGACATGCAAGGGTTTCCTTTTCTAGCTGTGATACAGATACTTTTTAAGGATTCCTCTTCTTGACGGTTCCTATTTTGGGTATGAAGAACCCTAGCAGAAACAGTGGGAGGAAAAGGTTCAGAGATAGATTCATCATCAAGAATCTCAATGGATTCACTAGAAAACTTACGCAATCTAAACCTTACTTTATTAGGAATGAGACACACAATAGAAACATCATAACTTGAAGCTGCATTTAGAGGAACTATGTCTGAACTTTCAAAAGTAGGGTTTTGAGTAAATGGAGGAGACAGAGGAATGTCAGAGAACCTATTTTTGAAGGTGTTCCAAGCAGCAAGATTAGAGAGTTTGAAAGGAATGGAAGGTGGAATAACATCTATTTCAGAGGCAATAAGATGTGGAACAAGGGCGAGTTCATCAATCTCGTCAGTAGTGGTGGAGGATCTTGTGGGTGAAGAAAGGAGAGACGCCATTGAAGAGAAGAAGGTAGTAGATTTTTTTTGTTTTTCAAGAAGGTGACGAGATGAAGAGGATGAGAGTATATGAGGTTTTGAGCAAAAAAATGTATATAAAAGAGAGATGGGTAGATGAAACGTGTGGAAGAATATGTTTAATGATGGTGAGGGATTGATGGGTCATGTGATAGCGTGCAGTCTTTTCAGGAAGGGCTTTTGAGTTTTTGGCAATTAAAAAGATGGAGAAGGAAAGAAATAGATGTACTCAAATGGTCCATTAAGTCAATAATCAAAGAAAATGTAATGGAACATACCTTTTTATAGTAATTTTATGATAGCTCCTTCGTCTGAATCTTGTTCTCTGAACAAGGTTGATACATAATTATGTTAAACAAGTTATGATTCTGAATTTGGGATTCATAATTGCTTGTGTAGATTTGAATTGAGTAACACTTTTTAGAAGTGAAAAGCTATGTACAAAATAATTTTATAACCAATCATTGAGGGGAGTTTATGTAATCTTAATCATCCCCAAGTCTAAATTATTTTTTTCAAAATATTCTCTACTTAATGCCTTGGTAATCATATCGGCGATTTGTTCATCAAAAGAACAGAACATTATCGAGATATGAACTTTTTCAACATTATCACGAAGAAAGTGATGTCTAATATCAATATGTTTAGTTCTCTTATATTGCACATGATTTTTAGCAATGTTTATGGAACTAGAATTATCACATAGTATATGAACGCAACCAACATCAATACCAAAATCCAATAGTTATTGTTTGATCCAAAGTAATTGCGCACAATATGAACCAGCTGCCACATACTCAGCCTGTGCAGTAAACATTGCTACAATATTTCTCTTCTTGGTGGACCATGAAAACAAGCATGTTCCAAGGAAATGTGTCATTCCTGTAGTGCTTTTTCTGTCAACCAAATATCCAGGATAGTCAGCATCTGCATATCTTACAAGATTGAAATTGTTCCCCTTAGAGTACCAGAGTCCCAAATCAGTAATTCCTCTAAGATGCGTGAAAATTGTTTTGACAGATTTGTGATGTGATTCTTTAGGACATGCTTGAAACCTGGCACACAAACCTACACTAAAGAAAATGCCAGGTCTTCTTGCAGTAAGATACAAGAGACACCCAATCATTCCTCTATACAGTTTTTGCTCAACAGATGAACTTGTTACATCCAAGTCTAACTTGGTGTAGTGGCAATGTGGGTGTCAATCTCCTTGGCGTCATCCATCTTGAATATTTTGAGAATCATTTTCACATACTTTTGTTGATGAATCATTGTACCAGTAGGAGTTTGCTTTATCTTTAATCCTAAAAAGAAATTTAGCTCACCCATCATGCTCATCTCAAATTCACCATTCATGAAACGGGAAAACTTCAGAGTCATCACTTAATTTGTAGATCCAATGATGATGTCATCTACATATACCTGTACAATTAACAAATCCTTGTTGTTTGCCTTAAAAAATAATGTGTTATTAATTTTGCCTCTTGTGTGACCATGTTTCAACAAGAATATTATAAGTCTATCATACAAGCTCGTGGAGCATGTTTGAGATCGTACAATGCTTTGTCTAATTAGTAGACATAATCAGGAAACTAAGAGCTTTCAAATCTAGTAGGTTGTTCACATATACTTCGTCCTTTAAGTATCCATTCAAGAATGCACTCTTTACATACATTTGATATAGAATAAATTCTTTAAAGGCCGCAAATGTTATACGTAATCGAATAGCTTCAAGCTTTGTTACAGGAGCAAAAGTCTCATCACAGTCGATTCTTTCTTCTTGATTATACCCTTGGACCACCAGTCTTGCCTTGTTTCTTATAATTGTTCCATGTTCATCTAACTTTTTTTAATACATCCATATTGTTCCAATCAATGTTCTTCCTTTTGGAGGAAGAATAAGATGCCACACCTTGCTTCTCTCAAACTGATTGAGTTCCTCTTGCATAGTATCCAGTCTTTATCAAGGAGTGCTAACAAATAATTCATGCAAAAGACTTCAAATAAAAGAAAATGCAATTAAAAGGACAACAAGAACGAACAGATGATATAATAGCAAAGATTGAAGTAATAATGAGTTTAAATAAAATGATGGAACCTTTATTCTATTAAACAACACTTCTATGTCCGAACTAAACCAAAGATCTGACGAAGAATTTCCTTATCAACCACAAAAAATTTCAACTAAACTAGGTAGCGGCTGATTTCTTTTGTCGTTTTAGGTTCTACTATTTCTTTGGTGTTTTTCCATGGCTGCTCATGGTGTTTTCATGGAGTTTAGTGGTGCGGCTAATTTCTAGGCCCTCCTCAGATTTAGTTCTATAGGTTTCCATTTATAGGTTTTACGGGGTCTAGGGCTTAGTGTCTATATTTTGGTTCTATCCTTCCTTAAATGCTCTTATGAATTTTGGATAATAACAAAAAACTTAGAGAGGAAGAATGGAATATTTTCCTATCCCATGGAATATGTTTCTGATTAAGATTAAGATGAAATTTACCACGTGGCAACATACCATTGGGTTTGATCTCTTTTTGGATTTTCATTTTTTGATAATAACCAACAATAAAAATACTATTATAAAGACCATATTTTTTGTAATTTTTCTATTTCCTTAAAAATCAAAAACAAAAAAATATGTAAAATCAAATATTTTTGTGTTTTTCATTGTTTCCAGTAAAATATACTAAAAATATTTTAAAAAAAGAAATAAAGATTAGATTTAAAATTCAGATGAGGTCCTAATAAAGTTTAGGATTTTCTATGCGTGTCTAGATAGTATATTTGAGTTGTCAATGTGGAATAGACTGATGTAAGCATTCTTTATTACCCTTAAGAGTTTGATCGAAGGGATCATATAAAGACAATGATGAGCGTCTTAAATATAGTTGAAGTGTCCTCAAATTAGGTAGATATGAACTTGGAAGAGTGGTATTAGTGCGCTAAGAAATAGAAGTCAGACTATTAAGAGTTGGATAAAATGTCTTTATAAGACAATGTGGGTTATGATTTTAGAAAGAGTTCTATAGAAGCATTTCATAAAGAATCCCTAGAAGGAATCTTATTACCGTCACATAGTATCCATGAGATTAGCATTTCCTGAGTATTAGATTAAAGCAAATATAGATCAGTTTAGAGAATATGGAATAGGTCCATAGCCTTAGAATGAGCTTCAGACCTAAGGGGAAATGGGGACATAATAAGTTGAGGGACCAAGTCAAGTGTTGAGAATCAGATAGTGATGTGTTCAGAAAGAGTTATGGTGATATATCACAGTCCATTCCTACTCTAGCGTATTCCTCAAGTTTCAATCATTATAACACTATGTTGAGCTCGGAATGTCTCTTAAGCTTCTTAAAAGTTAATATGTGAGCCGTATAGTCTACAACGCTATTAAACAACTCCAAGGAAGGGAGAATGTGATACCCCATACTAGGGAAAGTTGGAAATAGGGTTATGAGAAGTCGAATGGAGTTGGAGGCCAAGTAAGGAGTCGTAGGACTCGACTTACCTACATAATCTACCAACTTAGAAGTCCTTCACACTTAAGATACTTGAGTACACGTCGAGCTTAAGTAGCAAGGAGTGCATAGGCTCTTGAAGTAAGACAAGATTACGAGCTCACAAAAGAGAAATAAGGAAACGATGCACCTACTCGAAGCAAGTAGGTGATGTACCTACTTGGAAAAGCAGGTGATTCACCTAATTAGGGTCAAGTAGGTGATTGGCCGAATAAGTTGTGGTGGCACCCTAGGAGGCTGCTATGTGTCACCCTAGGGGGATGACACATGGAACCTTCTAAAGAGGGGTATATATACGTGTTATGTGACTCTTAGTCACATTTCGCATCCAAATCTTCAGCCAAAAGAAAGGAAAAAAACGTGAAGAACAAAAGGAGAGAAAACTTTGGAAGAAAAAGAAAGGCAGCCATGGTTTTGAGAAATTAAAGGTAAGTTCTCCAATTTTTCCCCGTGAATTAATTATTTGAGGTGTACCACGGTTATATAATGATTCTTGATAAAAAATATTCCAATTTGGGGCAGCGGAGAAGTAACACAAACAGCCCGCTCAATTTCAGCACGTTTGGAGAAGTTCCGAGTTGCAATTTGGCAGTTTTGGCCAATTTTGGGTAAGGTAAGGTTTCTTCTTTAAATTTCGACTTTATGGTGTTTTTATGGAGTGTATTATACGCCTTTTCTGTGGATGTAAACGTAAAAATGGTATAGGAATTCTTGACATTGGAGACAATCCAAATTGTAGTCGTTATAGTTTAATTGTCGTCGAAGTGAAGTGTTGTGCTTGTGGTGTGCTGTTGCAGGTGCGTGTTTTTTTTTACAGGGACTAAATGTGTTATAAAATGGGTGTGGTATCTGATGGTTGAATCCATGCGACCCCTCATTTAGTATAATTAAAGGCGTTGCGAAATAAAGTCTAGAAACCCTATTTTTATATTGTAGTTTCGAGCGAGTCGTTTGGAGGTTATGTTTTATATTGTTGTATGAATTGATTAAACATAATATGCAGGTTATTGTTGTTGGTTGTATGTAGTGCTTAGGGATGTTATTGGAAATTCGGATAGGGCATATTATAGGGGAGATGCTGCCCAATTTTCGTTAACGCCTTAACTAATCAAAGAACTAGTCGAGGAGGCGAATAAGGAAATAGGTTCTATAAATCCTAAGGTGAAACTTAAGGTGTTGGAAAGTCAAGAGTGATTGATATTCATATTTCTTCCATGTTAAATAGGTTTGGAGGACGACGACGTGGACTTGATTAAGAGAAGTGAGGCATGTGAAGCTTCCTTTTAACATGTTTTGAAATAAGTATGTAAAGCTATTTTTCATTCCTTTTGGCATGTCTTAGGCTTAAGTGAATTTTATGCGAATTGAGGGGATAATTCCATTCCAAAACTCCAAGTACGCCTTGTAATCCCTGTCCACTGCTTAGTATTTGAACTCCTGCAAGAATTGAGTGTTACCTATTAGGGCTTCTCCGTATCAAAAGGTAGTGTGTGGAAATCTATCTCTTTCTTCTCTTGATATGTACTTGGTATGGATATGAGACTATGATGCCATAGTTGTTCACCGAGCCCCAGGATGGGCCGGATACGAAATATGTACAGGATGACCACATGAAGGGAGGTACAGACTATGTAGAGCTTACTCTCTTTCTTTTCTGACATATCTTAGTTGTAAGTGAAATATGATACGAGCTCTGGGGTAAGTCCATTCTTAATCATCTCCTATTTACTTTTGAATATCGAACTCTTGTAATAGTTAAACTAGTTCCATGGGAACTTCTATGTATTCAGGAGATAATGAATGTACAGACTCCAAGTCTTAAAGACTATATGACACCAAGTGTTTTGATTCCATGAATGATTTGGCCCTATGTTAATACATGTCTAAGTTCCCCGAGATTACAATTGAGACAACCCATAATGGCATTTAGAGGACACTCGAGATGACTACACCACTACTCGGGTCCTCAGGCAAAAGATTAACTTTCTTATTCTGTCGAGTCTCCGATATGATTTAAACTTCATATAGTTACTCACTAGTCTACTCGTGTATACTATAACACTTCTGTCACCGCGTCCAGGGCCGGGAATAGTAATCGTGCACAATTCCACTGCATTATCCACTACCTCTCACTAGAGGGCCAGGTACGTATGTATATATGTGATGATATGATGATGTGTTATAATAAGGTGGTGAGGGAACGGGTCCTATGATGGTTTTACAGATGTATTCACCGGATCCCTAGTAGGGCCGACTATATTGTATAATTTGAACATGCATGCTTTTGTAATTCATAGAGTATAGGTACAGATTTCTGATTTGACATTTTATCCCCTGTCCCTCCATCTTAGATATGCTTCTAGTTGTATTATGTTATGTTGTACATATTCAGTACATATATCGTACTGACCCCCTTTCTTCGGAGGGCTGCGTTTCATGCCTGCAGGTACAAATACAGGTTAGGGAGTCCGTCAGCTTAGGATTCCGCTCAGCTCAGCTGGAAGAGGCTCTATTGTATCGGAGCCTACTTATTGGCATTGGCCATTGATGTGTAGTATTTTTTTGTTATTCAGGGGTACTATGGGGGCCCTGTCCTGCTATATGTTGTCATTAATATTGTTAGAGTTCTGCAGACATATATATGTGGGGTGTATATGTCAGTCTGGTTCAACTGGGTTGATATGATATATGGTACGTATTGTTATATTATGGCAGTCTGGTTGGCTTGCATGCCCTTTCATGTCATGATACGAATAAAAGAGGCTACAAATATATAGAATGTTATGACCCATGGGGGTTCTCATGTACGTATCATGCTTTTGTAGTCAGGTTTGACTACACTTGATTTATATGCATTGCATGTTTATAATTTGATGTGACCACAGCTGATAGATATATATACGGGTCGGACCCCAGTTGTGGCCTACGGGATTGGGTCGTGACACATTATGTCCATGACCTATGTTCATACACTTCAGATAGATTTACATCTATGCTCAGTTCCTAGAATGAGAAGTGGTGACTTCAGTCAGCGATCCCTGAACTTATTCCATGAATCTAAGAATTTTCATCCCTATGCTATAAGAATCATGTTACGTCATGTATGTTCCTAGACCAGATCTCTTGAATAAATCATGATTATGATCTTTCTGTCTAAGCCCTTCAAGTGATCCTTCATTTTTAGTCTTAATAGTAATGTTGATGATAGTAGATGAGTTATGGCAGATGGGGAGAGAGTTGGCATTCCTTATTGTGATAGTTGTGGTATGCTTATTCCATTCATGCTTCATGGACCCATATCAGTTGACTCAGATACTTTGGCATTATCAATTATTTATAGTTAGAAGTTTTTGGGGTATCATACCCATAATTCTTTTCCAAGAAAGTTATGGGGAATTTTGTTTGAGATTATAACACTTATCTTATTTTATATCCAATACATATTCATGAGTTTGAGTGTTTCAATTCTTGCATGGTATTCATGCTGTGTGCTAATTCCTAGCTTGGCCATCATTCAAGGATAATGATCTCAAGCTAATTTTGGAGATATTGTAATACCCCCAAAATATTTAAGATAAGATCCAAGCTAATTTTAGTATGCGTATAGGCCCGAACCGGATGAATTCTAATTTGGGCATAGGAGTTAAGGTCCTTTCCTAGGTATTTGAAGTGTATTGGATGTGGTTTAGGGTAAAAAGGAACCTCAAATACCTAGTCAAGTACAAAACATTCCTATTGGCTAAATTTTTGCATGAGTTCACATAAGGGTCAACTTCAAATGACCAATATCTCAGCATATAAAGATTTAGGTAGTCCATGACCTATCAAATTAAAGTTCTATGAGTCTTCTTTCTAATGCTGCTAAATTTCCATCATTCTAAGTTTGGAGTAGAAAGTTATGACTATTTTACTAGAATATTTATTGATTGGGCAACTCGGCGAGTGGGGGTCAATTTGGTGACTTACCGAATGGGTTAGGCGAATCGCTGATTGAGCTTTCCAATGACTTGAAAACCTCCAAAAACTATTATATTAGGTAATATGAAGCTCCCATTTAGCGATCTGCTGAATAGGTCAGCTATGGGACCTCCAGATCGCCGATTTGGCCGATGAAACTTATTAAAAGGTCGTTTTGTTTCTTCAATTTTTATGGTTTTCTTACATTCATAGAATAGAGTTCTTGAACCTTTACCCTCAATTAACTTCCCTAAGCCTATCTTATGGACTTATAACCACCCCATTCATGTGTAACACCCTGTGTTATCCTAGCCCAAACTAGGCTCGATGACTAAGAGAAATTTGAGGAAAGGAACTAACCCTGAGGAACCCGAGTGTCCTTTAGGATTTATAGAGAGTTCTACGAATCGTAGGGAGGAATCATAGTCCCTTCCTACACTTAGAGAAATTATGAGTACTGAGATTCACTACTACGATAGACATTATGAGGTATAATGATTTCTACGAGTTGTATTGACAAAATTTAAGAGATCGAATGTCTCTACTATGAGTCACATTGATGACTCATCAAAAAGTATGCAAGTCGTAAGAACGACTTGTATGAAAAGTTTAGAGACTCATTATTTCCAATTTCTGAGAAACCCGAGTGTCCTACGACTCGTAGACCTAAGGCGTAGACCCTTTCCTTTTCCAGCCCAATTTCATGATTGAAACTGATGGCTCATGGAAGTTTCTATGAGTTGTAAAAACATTTCGTAGATGTCAAATTTCAGGTTTTTAATGAAGGGTATTTGTGTCTTTTCCCACCCTTCCGAAACAAAAACCCTAACATTTTGGGAGTAAAATGAATCCCTTTTCAGTACCCTAAATGCCATAAGATTTCATTAATACTTAGATTAATTGAGAGCAAGAATTGGACAGGAGAAAGGATAAGGTTCAAGCTATTCGAGTAAGGTCTTCGAATCTTTGATTGTTCTTTGAATCCAGATATGTAAGGCTGAACTAAAACATGTATTTTGTTCCTCCATGTGTCCATGGTTGTGATAGGTTGATTAGGAATGGATTGAGTCCCCATTGATGTGCTTTTTGAGAAATTCTTTTCTAAAATTTACAAACTTACTGAATATAATTAAGTTCATTCCTTTCTATGAATAAATTCGTTGAACATATGATTTTTACTACTTTTTTATAAACCCTAATAGCATGTTGATTGAGATTGAATTGTATATATCTAAAGATTGAGTGTAGAGCCTTGAACTTGTGTATGCATGATAATGACTGTGATATGAGCATGATGATAGTGTTGATGAACTAATAATCCTTTATACTTTCATAATTGAACCCAAGTGAGTGGTCTTAACTGAATGTAGTCATAAATTATTGTCTAAAACTTCTCTTAAAATAAATAATTTGGAAGGATTGGGAAATTGATTGGTTGAGAGTATTGGTTTGATAGAATTGATGAATCAAAAAGAGTCCAATAGAGACTTATTAATTTGGTTTGATCTGGATCGATTGTCTTATGAGCTTCGACTCCTGAGAGAAGTATTGAGCACCGAATTGGGTAAGAGTAAGTAATAACTCAAACCCAATAACTATGTCAACAAACATAGAAGAGGATTAAACTGTTAAATCAGATATTTCCTAAAATATTATCCTTACATGATAGGACTTTATTGGTTTTGGATCTATGATTGGTTGATTCGTTCTTACCCTGGCAAGGTATTGCACGGACGTGGCAACAACGTCGACTTGTTGTACTATAACTGGTTCATAAGTGATGATTGTCAAATAAGAGAAACTACCATATAGGTCTTGATAGTACTCTGATTGGATTGGATTGGATAGTACATGATATGTTTTTGTCTAAATCTTATTCTTATTTAGACTTAGGACATCTTGATTGAGTTGTTCACCTTCCCGATTTGACATCTATGAGTTAGTTTGATTCTAACTTGATGCATATTTCATTCTGGTATATTCAATACTCATACATTTTATGTACTGATGTCCATTTGGGTCTGCATCATGTAATGATGTAGAAACAGGTACTAGAGATCATCAACAACCACATCGTTGAGGATCTATTCGCATTTAGCTATTTAGTGAGTTCTCCCTTCTTTCAGAGGTAACCATGAGCCTGTCATTGGCATCATTTAAATAGTTGATAGAGGCTTTATAGAGTAGATTATTGATGTTATCAATTAGTTTTATTATTGGCTAGTTTCATTCATATTAGTCCTATTGATTTGAACTATTGGAAAGATTGTTGGCCTTTGGCCTTATTTATGAGTAATATTTTTAATAAGTTGAGTCTTCCACTGATAGAACGTGATTGAATAAATGTGTGATTGGGCTAAGTGGTTCGCTTGAGGACAAGTAATGGTTTTTAAGTACTGACCACGTCTAGGGTACCCTTCTAGGGTGTGAAACATTTAGTATCAAATTACAAAGTTCAAGAGTCATAGGTGTCTATGAAGCTTTGTCTAGTTGAGTCTTGCTTATAGTTTTGTTGTGCACCACACTTATAATCAGGTTATACCACACTTCTTTTATACTCTGAGTTCGTGCTAAAGAGTTTAACTCTAAAGGTTTCTTCCTAATTCGTGCATTACACACTTGTAGATAATGCCTCCTAAATGCATTGCTAGTGAAACCCGTAAATACGAAGGTTCCACAATCTGGGATGCCCTTAACATCTGGAGTGAGAACTAAGGGCCGACCTATATAATATGGATGCCTCCAATATCTGGAGTGAGAACTAAGGACCGGCGTACTAGGTCTATTGAGGTACCCCTAGAGTATACTACTCAGCCATCTCCTACTTTAGAAGCTGAGTTCAGAGGTACCATCACTCTGCTAACTAAACTGATAGCTGACTAGAGGGGTAAATAGGATTCATCGGCTCCCACCAGTCTTCATGGGTTCTAAGGTGGATGAGGATCCCCAATATTTCATTAATAAGATGTGAAAGATATTGAAAGTGATGCATGCTAGGATTAAGGGTGTCAAGTTGGTGTCTTATTAGCTCAAGGATGTGGTGAACGTGTGGTATAACCAGTGGGAGGAAGGTAGAGGTAAGGATGTTGATCCTTCTATTTGGGATGAGTTTGAGGGAGCATTCATTAATAACTTCTTTCCCAGAGAATTAAGGGAAGAGAAGGTAGAATAGTTTGTGAATTTGAAGCAAGAGGGCTTTACTGTAAAGGAGTACAACCTCAAATTTATCCAGCTGTCTAGATATGCTCCAGAGATGGTCCCAGATATGTGGTCTAAGATGAGAAAGTTTGTCTCTGGATTAGGGAGACATGTAAAAAAGTAGTGCAAAGCATCACTGCTGATTTCTGATATAGATATTTCAAGGTTGATGGTGTATGCTCAGCAGGTAGAGGATGATAAAAGAAAAGACAAGGAAGAGCACTTGAGCAAGAATGCAAAATCGGCTAGGTATGACAATAGTAGAGGCAGAGTAAGGGAAATAAGTCCTTCTTCCAGATGAGGTATTCCAACTATGCTCTATCAGCGGCAAGTGCACTTGCAACACATAACAAGTATGATCAGTAGGCACAGAGTCACTAGAATTCCATAGGCCAAGGTTCTTAGTCCTAGGCTAGTATGGCTTAAGGTTCGAAGGGAAAACCCCTTTGTGGAAAGTAAGGTCAGCTCCACTTGGGAGAGTGCAGAGAGGGAAATAATGTTGTTATAAATATAGACAAGTGGGTCACTTTCAGAGAGAGTGTCCGACCTGGGGAAATAGAAGCCAGTCTTCTACCATAGCACCACCGACTAGAGATAGCCAAATGGGCACTACTTTAGCTATGAGTGGAGGTACAAACTGTCTATAAGCATAAACATTATCTATATACAATAGGAGGTACAAACTCCCAAGATATTGTGATGGGTATGATTCGAGTCTTTACTCTTGATTGTTATATTTTGATAGATCCGAGTTCCACGTTATCATTTGTATCTCCTTATGTGGCTAGTAGATTTATAGAATTTTTGAGTGTCTTCTTGAGCCTTTAAGTGTATCTACTCCTATCGGTGAGTCTATCTTAGCTAAGAGAGTCTATAGGGATTGTTATATGTCTATCTATCACAAGGATACCATGGCTAACTTAGTCGAGTTGGACATGGTTGATTTTGATGTGATTCTTCGCATGGATTGGATTTATACTTATTATGCCTTTGTTGATTGTAGAACTTGGATTGTTAAGTTCAATTTCCTGAATAAGTATTTCTTAGAATGGAGGGATAACCTTGTTGTTCCTAACAATAAGTTTATCTCCTACCTTACGGCCAAAAAGTTGATCTCTAAAGGGTGTATTTATAACATCGATCGTTAGAGTCAAAGATAATAGTGTTGAGTCCCCAACTCTTTAGTCTGTCTCGATTGTAAATAAGTTTCCTGAGGATCTGCCTGGAGTCCCTCCTGATAGGGAGATTGAATTTGGGATTGATGTTGTTTCTGATACGAAGCCTATCTCTATTCTTCCATATATAATGGCCCTGTCAAGTTGAAAGAGCAGCTAAAAGATCTCCTAGATAAGGGATTTATTAGGCCAAGTGTCTCAACTATGCGAAAGAATAATAGGTCATTGAGAGTGCGCATTGACTATCGTAAACTAAATAATATCACCATAAAGAACAAATATCCCTTTCCCAGGTTAAATGATTTATTTAACCAGCTTCAGGGTGCTACTTTCTTCTCAAAGATAGGCCTCAAATCAGGCTACCACCAATTGAAAGTGAGAGAATGCAACATACCAAAGACTATTTTCCGAACCCAGTATAGTCACTATGAGTTTCTTGTTATGTCCTTCGATTTGACCAATGCTCCTGTGGTGTTTATGGACTTGATGAACAGAGTGTTCGAACAGTATTTGGATATGTTCATGATTATATTTATATATGATATATTAATCACTCGAGGAGTGAGGATAACCATGCTAATCATCTCAGAATTGTCCTTCAAACTCTTAAGGAGAAGGAGTTATATGCTAAATTTTCCAAATGTGAGTTCTAGATTACGTTCTTAGGCTATATTATTACTGGGGATGGTATACGAGTTGATTCACAAAAGATTGAAGCAGTTAAGAATTGGCCAAGGCCCACATCACCGCATGATATAAGAAGTTTCTTGGGTTTGGATGGCTACTACCATAGATTTGTTGAAGGGTTCTCATCCATATTTTCACCATTGACTAAGCTAACTCAAAATAAAGCTAAGTTTCAATGGTCAGATGCTTACGAATAGAGTTTTGAAGAGTTGAAAACAAGATTTACTACTACTCAAGTCCTATCCCTACCCGAGGGAATGGATGATTTTTTTATCTACTGTAGTACATCCAGAGTTGGATTGGGTTGTATTTTAATGCAGAAAGGACAGAAGGGAAAAGTTATTTCTTATGCTTCCAGACAGCTTAAGATTCATGAGAGGAACTACTCGACTCATGATATTGAGTTAGTAGTCGTAGTGTTCGCTCTCCAGATTTTTTGTCATTATCTTTATGGCGTGCATCTTGATATGTTCATAGATCACAAGAGCCTTCAATATGTGTTTACGCAGAAGGAGTTGAACCTGAGGCAGAGGAGATAGGTTGAGTTGCTTAATAATTATGATATTAACATTTTCTACCGCCTAGTTAAATCTAACGTTGTTGCTGATGCTCTTAGCAGGTAATTTATAGGGAGAATTGTCCATGTAGAAGAGGGAAAGAAATATTTGGCCAAATAGGTGCATAGGCTTGCCCATTTGAGAGTTTAACTTATTGACTCTAGTGAGGGTGGTACAATAGTTTGCAATGGAGATGAATCATCGCTCCTTACAGAGGTGAAAGAAAAGCGAGATCAGGATCCTATTCTCCAACTGAAAGACCAGGTTCACAAGAACAAAGTAATGACTTTTTCCTAGGGGGAAATGGAGTGTTGATGTATCAAGGGAGATTGTGTGTTCTGGGCATTGATGTCATTCGAGAGAGGATCATGGCAGAGGCCCATAACTCTAGGTACTCCATCCATCTAGGTGCTACAAAGATGTACCATGATTTGGGAGAAGTATATAGGTGGAGTGGAATGAAAAAGAATATAGAGAGTTTGTGTCTAAGTGCTTGAATTGCTAACAATTTAAAGTTGAGCACCAAAGGCCTTGCGGAGTATCTTAGAATATAGAAATTTCATAATGGAAGTAGGGGATGATCAATGTGGACTTCATTATAGGTTAACCACGATCCTTCAAACAACATGACTCTATTTGGGTGATTATGGATAGGATGACCAAATCCTCCCATTTCTTGCCAGTTAAGACTATAAACATTGTAGAGGATCATTCCAGACTGTATCTTCGAGAGATTGTTAGACTGTATCTTCGAGAGATTGTTAGACTGTATGGGGTTTCTTTGTCTATCTTCTCAGTTAGGGGAGATTCGTTCAATACTCAATTTTGGAAGTCATTCCAGAAAGGTATGGGGTCAAGAGTGAACCTGAGTACTGCTTTTCATCCGCGGACAGACGGCCAGGCAGAGCGTATGATTCATACTTAGAGGATATGTGAGAGTTTTTGTCATTGACTTCAAAGGTAATTTGGATGATCGTTTACCTCTTATTGAATTTTCATACAATAATAACTTTCATTCGAGCATTCAGATGGCTCTCTATGAAACTCTGTATGGGAGGAGATATAGATCGTCGATCGGTTGGTTCGAGGTTAGTAAAGCTGATTTAATTTTACCAGACTTGGTTCATCAAGCCATGGAGAAGGTGAAGATCATCCAAAGAGGTTGAGAACTTCTTGGAGTCACCAAAAATCATACACTAATGTTAGGAGGGGAGATTTGGATTTTGAAGTACATGATTGGGTATACTTGAAAGTTTCGCCCATGAAGGGTGTGATGAGATTTGGAAAGAAAGGGAAGCTTAGTCCCCACTACATTGGTCCCTATCAGATTGTGAAGTGGATTTGTAACGTACACTATGAGTTGGAGTTGTCCTAGTGTTAGCAGCTATTCATCCCATGTTTCAAATCTATATGCTTAAGAAGTGTCTGGGAGATCCTTCACTTTTTTTCCTGACTAAGAGCATTGGGGTGAAAGAGATTTTGAGTTATAAAGAGGTCCCAGTTCAGATTCTTGATCCTCAGGTTCGCAAATTGAGAACCAAGGAGGTAGCATCCGTTAAAGTTCTATGGCAGAATCAGTTTGTTGAAGAAGCTACATGGGAATATAAAGAGGATATGAAAGATAGATACCCTTATTTATTCATGCCTCCTAATGATGATGTTGATGATAATGTCCCTTTTTCCTATCTTTAATTGAGGATGAATGATCCTAAGAGGAGATATTGTAACACCCTGTGTTATACTAGCCTAAACTAAGCTCGATGACTAAGAAAAAATTTGAGGGAAGGAACTGAACCTGAGGACTCTGAGTGTCCTCTACGATTCATAAAAAGTTCTACAAGTCATAGGGATGACTCCTAGTCCCTTTCTACACTTAGAGAAATTCTAACTATTGAGATTCACTATTACGACAGACATTACGAGTCATAAAAATGACTCGTACAAGCACCAGACACTTAACCAAATTTAAGAGATCGAATGTCACTCCTATGAGGCACATTGACAACTCGTCAAAAAGTATACGAGTTGTATAAATGACTCGTATAAAAAGTTTAGAGACTCATTATTTCAGATTTCTGAGAAACCTGCAGGATGAGTTTTATGTATGACTCATCGAGTGTCTTATGACTCGTAGACTTAATTCGTAAACCCTTAACTTTTATAGCATAATTCCACAATTGAAAATGATGACTCGTGGAGGTTTCTATGAGTCATAGAAATATTTTATAGACGTCAAATTTCAGGTTTTTAATGAAAGGTATCCATGTCTTTTCCCATCTTTGTCCAAATAAAAACACTGACATTTTAGGACTAAATTAATTCCCTTATTAGTATCGTAAACACCAAAAGCTTTCATTAACACTTAGATTAATTGAGAGCAAGGATTGGAGAAAAGGAGAAAGGCTAGGGTTCAAGCTATTCCAGTAAGATCTTCGAATCTTTGATTGTTCTTCGAGTCCAGGTATGTAAGGCTAAACTAAAATATGGATTTTGTTCCTCCATGTGCCCATGATTGTGATAGGTTAATTTCAAATGGATTGAGTCCCCATTGATGCACTTCTTGAGAAATTCTTTTCTAAAATTTACACGTTTTATTGATTATTATTAAGTTCATGCCTTTATAGGAATGAATTCCTTGAACATATGATTTGAACTACTTCTTTAATAAATCCTAATAGCATATTGATTGAGATTGAATTGTATATATCTAAAGATTGAGTTTAGAGACTTAAACTTGTGAATGTACGATTATGGTCGTGATATGAGCATGATGATAATGTTGATGAACTGATAGTCCTTTATACTTTCATAATTGAACCAAAAGTGAATAGTCTTAACTGAATGTTTTCAAAAATGATTGTCTAAAACCTCTCATAAAATAAATGATTGGAAAGGACTAGGAAATTGATTGGTTGAGAGAATTAGTTTGATAGAATTGATGAATAGAAAAGAGCCCAATAGAGACTTATTGATTTGGTTTGATCAGGATTGATTTTCTTATGAGCTTCAAATCTGGGTAGGAGTATCGAACACCAAATTCGGTAAGAGTAAGTACTAACTCAAACCCAATAACTACGTCGCCAAACATACGAGAAGATTGAATCATTAGGTCGGATGTTTCCTAGAATATTGTCTTGACATAATAGAAATTGATTGGTTTTTGATCTATGATTGGTTGATTTGTTCTTACCCTGACAAGGTAATTAATAGATATGGCAACAAAGTCAGTTTGTTGTAGTATCACTAGCTCATAAGTGATGGTTGTCAGTTAAGAGAAACTCCCATATAGGTCTTGACAGTACTCTGATTGGATTGAATTTGATTGGATTGGATAGTATATGATTGGTCATTTTCTAAATCTTATTTTTGTTTAGACTTAGGAAATATTGATTGAGTTGTTCAGCCTCTGGATTTGAGATCTCTGAGTTGATTTGATTCTACCTTGATGCATATTTCAGTCTGCTATATTACATACTTGTATATTCCATGTACTAACATCCATTTGGGACTGTATCATTTCATTATGCAAAACAGGTACTAGATATCATCAACAAACACATCGTTGAGGATCTATTCATATTCAGCTATTTGGTGAGTCCTCCTTTCTTTCAAAGGACACTACATGTATCTTTCTACCTTTTGAGTTAGCTTTTCTTCATTTAATTTGAGGTAGACATAAACCTGTAGTTAACAATATTTAGATAATTGATAGAGTCTTTATAGACTAGATTGTTGATATTGTCGATTGGTTTTGTTATTGGCTAGTTTCATTCATACTAGTTTTGTTCATTTGATGAATTTGAAAGATTGTTGGCCTTTGGCCTTATTTATGAGTAAGTATTCTTAATGAGTTGAGTCTTCCGCTGATAGAACGTGATTGAATGAACCTGTAATTGTACTAAGTGGTTTGCTTGAGGACCAACAATGGTTTTCTAGTGCCGGCTATGTCTAGGGTACCCTCTCGAGGCGTGACATCATGCCTAATCCTCAAAAAAATCATATTAGCATGTTTTTCTAAATCTTATTTTTCTTTAGACTTAGGACATCTTGATTGAGTTATTCAGCTTCCCAATTTGAGATCTCTGAGTTGATTTGATTCTACCTTGATGCTTGTTTCATTCTGCTATATTACATACTAGTACATTTCATGTACTAACTTCTATTTGGTCTTGAATCATTTCATCATGCAGAGATAGGTACTAGAGATCATCAACAGGTACATCGTTGAACATTTATTCGTATTCAGCTATTTGGTGAGTCCTCCCTTCTTTTGAAGGATACTACATTTATCTTTCTAGCTTTCGAGTTACCTTTTATTCATTTGATTTGAGGTAGCCATGAACATGTTACTAGAACCATTTAGATAATTGATAGAGGCTTTATAGACTCGATTATTGATGTTGTCGATTGGTTTTGTTATTGGCGAGTTTCATTCATACTAGTCCTATTCATTTGATTGATTTGAAAGATTATTGGCCTTTGGCCTTATTTATGAGTAATTATTCTTAATGAGTTGAGTTTTTCGGTGAGAGAATGGGATTGAATAAACATGTGATTGTACTAAGTGGTTTGCTTGAAGACCAACAATGGTTTTCGAGTGCTGGCCACGTCTAGGGTACCCATTGTGCCTAATCCTCAAGCAAATCATATTAGCACGTTTTAAGTTTTCTCAAGGAAGAAGCTAAGGTTCTTCACCTTCAAGCCTAAATCCAAGTTTCAAGTCATTGTTTCCCTTTTAGGTATGTAGGGCTTTCATAGTGATGGACTAGTTTGTCCACACACCCTACGTATATCAAAATTTCAAAAAGACTAATCTAGGGTTTTATTCCTTGATTTTGAGAAATTTTGAGTTAAGCCTATTGTTGAATTTTAATTCAATTCTTGAGTTATTGTATCCATATTATTGAGTATTATTGTGATATTGTTCATCTCTATATTTCACTATGAACCCTACTTCTTGAGTTGATTTTTGGAGTATTTAAAAAGAGATTATTTTAACCATATTATTGTTTGAATGGATTTCTGAAAAGAGTTTTAGATATAGTTTTGGAGAAGAGTTTTAAAGAAGAATTTTGAGAAAGAGTAAAGGAAAACTAAGTATTCCCAAATGTAACAGTTTTACATTGAGTAAAGAGAAATTTTGATTTCTAAATAGTTTATGAGTTCAGAGATATTTCAGATCTTTACCTCTTTTAAGAGGATCTTTTAAGTGATTACCTCAAATCAAGAAAGAGAATGTTTTTGGACATTGAGTATGATCAAAATATAATTATTGGGAGTAGTATTGAGCACTGATATAGGAATGAGTTCATATAACTCATAGTCCTCATAAACTATGCTGCCAACACTGGTAAAGGATTCATACTTTTTAGATAATTTCCTTAGTGCCTTTGGGTAGAGCTTAGTGGATCCACTTAGTTAAGATGTCTTTTACCCTGGAAAGGTATAGGATGGTTCTAGCAGTGTGGAAGAGATGTTGTATCATCACATAACTCATATTGATGACTGTCGGTTAGAAATATTCCCCAAGAGTAAAGTATCATATTTTTATATATTGAGTTGCATTTATTATATAATACCTTTTAAAGCATTATTTTACATATATTGCCTTCTTTATTGAGTTGGACTATTTTTAGAGTTGAGTTGAGTTATATTCAGAGTTGAGTTCTCTGAGTTGAGTATCATTGAGTAAGTTCCTTTTTAGCTTTATTAAATACTCGTATATTCCATGTACTAACGCATTTTGTCCTGCATCATTTTATGATGCAGACACAGGTGATAGAGGTTCTCAATAGGCGTACTGTTGAAGGCCATATTCCATCAAGTATTTTGGTGAGACCTCTTTGCATTTTGTTAGAGGCACTCCTGATACTTTACTTTTAGCATTTTAAGGTAGTCATGGGCCTTTCCCGGTACATATTCAGACTCAGTTTAGAGGCTTCATAGAGTAGTCATATACAATTTGAGTTTATTCAGTTTTATCCAACAAAGTCATATTTTGAAAACATTTGAGTTTTATCGTATATATTTGAGTACTGAATTTTAAACTGATATTTCTATGCTTGCATACTATTGTGCCCATATGAGAATTCATTTATGGGTTAAGTCTTCCTCTTAGTGAGTTAGACATGCCAAGGATTTTCTTGGGACCAGCAATAATTTTCGAGTGCCGGCCACGTCCAAGGTGTAGGCTCGGGGCGTGACATAATCATAAGAATTATTCAATAAAAAATTAAGAATATAATACCAACACTTGTAGAAATCATCATTGTACTTTTTCCACTTTATCTTGATGAGACATATGTTTATCATAATTCATAGAGAGGGTGTAAAATTTATTAGGATTCTTCTTAGTTAACACATAAGAAACATTTAGAAGACTTAAGTAGAAAAGTACTTTACCCTTTTATCTCTTGAAATGACTACCATTTAACCAACATGGCTTGTTAAGATCTCCCATCTTGATATCCCCGGATTTTTCAATTGTAACCATATTGAATATCCTTAAATTTATTGGTGAAAATTACAAGATTACAAATTATAATTTAAAACCAAAATAAAGAAAATAAATCTCTTCAGGCTGAGGCACGAATATCTCTCTCTCTCTTTAAGGAGAGTGAAGCCCACTGTAGCAAATCTCTTCACCGGTCCAACAATAGTCTTGTTAATTGGTCCCCTCTAGGATTCAACAACCCAATTACAAAGTGTAACTCAACAACCCAATCACAAAGTGTACCTCAACAAACTCTAAAAAAAAGTTGAGTCCAAAGCTCCATAAAAAGAATACCTCTTTTCAACTACTAAGAATTCTCTTTTAACAAACTTTTATGCACTCTATATTTTCTTTCATGTAAACACCAAAGTAAAACTATATCTATTTATATGTGAGGAAGTCTTTCAGGCAATGAATAGGAAGATAATAGTGAAGTAAATAGAGAAGATAAATGACCTAGAGGTTACACAAGTTACAAGGTATAATGGAGGAATAAAGAATGAAGCAATGGAGATTGAATGGATAAATAATGGCCAAAGGCTGACCGCATTCAGCCATTTATCATTAAATACAATGATAATAAAAATGTCATCAAATGCCATCAAGACACCAACTGAAGGCAACAATTAATTCATTAAGAGAAGCTCCCTTGACTCCAAAAAAAAGGATCAAATTTCTCATAAAAAAAGCAAATTAATATTACTAATTATTAATATTAAAAGGCTAACGACCAACAGCTGGAACCAAACTAGTTGGGTTGAAGTGTAATTGATTGATTGATTGTTTGTTGTTAGCACAAATTTTGGGTTCACCATGTAGTCTTTTCTTTGATTTGTGGATATTTCTATTGCATGTCTCGTTTCATATGATGTTATCTTAAATCTTTTTGGAGCAAAGACCAAAGTTTGGTGAAATGAGGGATGGACAATGTAGTGATCCATTGTGTATATATCCAGATACACAATAATTACTGGTCTTGAAATAATAGGGTGAAACTTGACTTGCATAATCAAAGGTCTAGCCGGGGTGTTAGGACCATTAGATGGAAAACATCCAGATATATTAGAAGCCAACATAGGGAAATTATGGCGAAACATGCTCATTGTCTGTGTTGATTGAATTGGATTTTCATTGCTTGAGCCTTGAATATTCAATTGTGATTCTCAGATCATTGAAAGTCTTGCCCTACAAGCCTCTTTAGCACACTGGGCTTCCTCCACACTTCTAAACTCAACCAATGAGAAATTATTATCATAAAATATTTTGATTCCATTAATCTAACCAAGCAGAATCATATCATTGTGTATCATAACGTTATCCACATGGACCGATGGAGGATAACTTATACACAAGACTTTACTAGGTGACTGAAATAATATGAAGAAGAATAAGATAAGAGTTAACAACTGAACAACATTGCATGTTTTTATCTAATTACTGAGAAAAGAAATTAGAAATCTTTCAAAGACAAATGAACATTACATGTTGCCTTGTGAAGCCAACATTCATAGGATGAGAGTAGTTTCTAACAAAATATCAATGCATAAGCCAAGGGTCATGATGAACAATGCTCCTATTGGGATAGTGTACATTACTCGTTTTGACCAAACTCCATAGGAGCATTGGCCATCATTACCCTCGACCTATGCATTGAGATTTTGTTAGAAACTACTCTCATCCTATGAATGTTGGCTTCACAAGGCAATATGTAATTTTCCTTTGTCTTTGAAAGGTTTCTAATTTCTTTTCTTAGTAAATAGACAAAAACTGCAATGTCGTTCATCTGTTAACTCTTATCTTATTCTTCTTCTTCTTTCAGTTTCTTAGTAAAGTGTTGTGTATAAGTTATCCTCCATTGGTCCATGTGGATAATGACATGATATACAATGCTAAGATTCTGCTTGGTGAGATTAATCGAATCAAAATATTTTATGATAAAATTTCTCATGGGTTGAGTTTAGAACCGAGGAGGAAGCCCAGCGTGCTAAAGAGGGATTGTAGGGCAAACCTTTCAATAATCCGAGAATCACAATTGAATATTCCAGCAATGAAAATCCATTTCAATCAGCAGAGACGATGGGCATGTCTCACCATAATAACCCTATGTTGGCTTCTAATGTAGATAGATGTTTTCCATCTTATGGTCCTGACATCCTATCTAGACCTTTGAGTATGCAAGGCAGGTTTCTCCTTGTTATTTTAGGCCTAGAATTTGCTGATTTGCCAGTGCTAAGTAATCCCAATGACTATATATGGCATGGCATAATCACAAAGGATGGATTATATGTCTGCAATGCTTACTGCAGTGACATTCATCGAAACTAAGTTGTAAGTATTGTTTGTACTTTCCTCGTTACTTCTTGAGGGAGAGATCTTTTTGATATATTTCTTCTTGTATCCGTGACATAGTCAATTTCTCCTATGGAACGGGCTAGACAATCTAACCAAAACACTAAGCAGATGCTGCTGTTGGGTTCAGCATTGTATCCTTCTTTCCTGACACTGATCAAAAGGATTTTGCCTCATACACAAAAAATTTAAGGTAACTGGTGTTACAAAGGTTATGGAAGGTAATTGAGGAGGCCATTCCAGAAGAATTGAAACAATCTGAAAAATCACACTTGAAGGAGAGAGCTTTAATTTCGATCTTCATGACCACTACAGTTAACATTATTTGGAAAATTACGAGAATTTTTTTTTTGGCAACGACATGGAAGAAGTTAGAAGATGTGTATTCTAAAATGTCATTGAAAAATCCCCTATACTTGAAAAAGTGGTTGTAAAATCCTTGTAGAGGGGACTGTCTACCTAGGTGATGATAATTCATGAGAGATAGAGGGGACTAGTAACATCAAATTAAGAATGTTCGATGGCATTATCAGAAATATTGAGAATTGGCATGTTTCTTGAATGAAGAGAAATTTGATTTCTCTTTGACGTTGGATAATAAAGGTTATAAGTTTCACTTAGAGAATGGAAATTTAAAGTGTGTAAAGGCTCCATCGTACTCATGAAGGCAAGCTTCTTTCTAAACTGTATTAACTTCAAGCGAATGTATTTAAAGGGGAAGAAATTGTAGTTTCTGGAAGAGTGATCCGAACCAGTCTCAATTGTGGCACTTGCAACTTGGTCATATGAGTGATAAGAGACTGTCTTTGTTGAATGAGCAAAATTTTGTGTAATTTGCTTTAACAGTTGCATAGATTGTTCACGTGCTTGATCCTAATAGTTCTAAAGAGGTTATTTCTAGCTCAAAAGCATATCAATGGGTTGGTGCTATGTGTGAAGAGATTGAGTCTCTTCAAAAGAATCAAATATGGAATCTTGTTTCAATGCCAAAGGCACAAAATATAGTCAAAAGTAATTTTATCAGAGAAATTATATCTAAAGGTGTTGTTGATATGAAGAAAGTGTCTACACATGATAATCCAATTGATTTGATGACCAAGATAATTCCGAAAACTAAGTTAAGGCATTGCCTAGACTTGATTGGCATGCATAATACTCAATAAGACCATTTGAGAAATAAGGGTAAGGTAGAGAGAGGTTATTCCTATTGATGAAGGAAATTCAAGCCAAGGGGAAGATTTATTAATTATGTCTTGAATTTTTACCTAATATAGTTTAGAAAACTCATAATCCCTATTGGTTTAGGAGACCCTTTGTCCAAATAGATTTGAAAAAGGAACATTTTTTCTACTAGGATCGGAAAAACCTTTTCCTGATAGGTTTGGGAAAATTGGATTTTTTATTTTTTCTTCGTCAATTATTTGTTAAGATTTGTTAGTAAAATTGTCAACATTGTGATTTGAAATCAACTAGAGGAAGTCCTTACGTTTCTCCATAACAAATTAAAAAAACTAGCCAAACAAAATTTGCAATAAAATAAGTAGATGCATAGAAAATAGAAAGAAGATATAGATGATATAAACTAGGAAGAAAAGAATTACAAATATACAAATGTGCCAATATGGATCGAATGCAATGAACACGGAGAGAAAAAATGTATCAAAAACAAATATTGTTTCCATAAATCAGAAATCATTTCCTTTGCAAAATCTATGCATATGGTATCCAATTCCTTCCCAGCCAAGTGTGATTGATGTATAAAACTTGTTAATTGAAAAATATTTGCTCAATAGATGAGGCAAATTACATTTTCTCAAAATTACAGATAAGTATCGCACAAATCAAAGGGTTCATTGAGTGTGTAGTTAATTATATGTTCTTTTTAGTTTTTACAATAGATGTTTATTTACATCTAAGATATTTGAGATCTAAAACTAACACATGAGTGATATTTGAAAAAGGACATTTTCTAAAAATGTAATATATGATACTGCCTCAAACATATAAGACCTCCGCCATCATGATCTACACAAATAATCATGTAAGACCACCATGAAAATGTAATGCATGTTTTCATAGAATTTAATCATTTTAACTACTCTAACAAAAATACATGGGACACATTTGCTATGCATATAACCAGAAACTACTTTTAGATATAACCGAAGCAGATGTGACCACTTATAACTTCAGATTCACATAAACCTCTCTTTATAACTATCGCCTCTTCTCCTTCTCACATAAGATAAGAAAACCTAAAGAAAACAGTGTCATTCACAAAGACTTGGTTAATTGCCTCATCTTCTCCGCCGCAATCAACAATATATCTTCTCTCTTTTCTTGTTTGCCCAAATTTCAATTTGATAGTTTTGTGTTTTAGACTTTATTTTTTTTGTTGACTAGCTTTCTAGCATTTTAATAATGGCGATGCTATTAGAAACACTTTCAAAGAATATGGGTGGGTAACCATGATGTTACCGATGTTGATCTAATGTCCCTATTCGAGAAGTATGGCCTGTGTGATAGCATAACCTCATATATCTCTCAGGGATTTGGATTTATCCATTTCAGTAACATCAACGACTCTAAGGAGGCTAAAGACGCCCTTCAAGAGGAATTCCATGAAAAAAGGATCCAACATTGCAAACTTGATCCTAACAGGAATTCCATTGAAAAGAATTCTTGAAGGGATTCTTTAGCCTCCTTAGAGTTGTTGATGTTATTAAAATAGAGAAATCCAAACCCGGGAGAGGAATATGAAGTTACGTTATCAAGTAGGTCATACTTCCCAAATAAAGACATTAGATTGACATCTATTAGTCATGCGCTAGATTACCCACCCACATATATTCTTTGATAGTATTTCTCCTGACATCTCCCTAGAAAGCTAGTCAACTCAAAATATGAAACCTGGAACACAAAACTATCTAATCGAGATTTGGGAAAAGAAGAAAATAGAGAAGATTTTATTTTTGGTCACATGTACTTGTTTATATATATTTAAAAACGTATGACTCTTTCTTCCTACTTTATATCATCTATATCTTCTTTCTGTTTTCTATGCATCTACTTATTTTAACGCAAATATCGGTTGACTAGTTTCTTATTTTAAATTGTGCGGAGAAAGGTAAGGACTTCCTCTATATGATTGGAAAGCACAATGTTGACAATTTTACTAAAAAAACTTAACGAATAATTGACAAAGGAACAACAAAAATCCATCCAAATTAAACAAAGAAGAAATAGAAAAACAAAAACACAAACTAGATTTTCAAACTTGATCCTAAGGGGAATTCCATGAAAAAGGGATCCATGTGTCACACATTTCTTCTCAACAAAAATCATAAGAAGAAGAAAACTATTTCCAATTGAAATGAAGGTATTGTATAACGATTATGTTATTTACAGAATCAGCAATTGGAATTGAGTTATGGTAATCAAGGTGACCTTTTTGAATCCCTAATCAAAAGAAAATTACTTTTCTCATTGGTCCGGAAAAATAAAAGACCGGATAAAAATTTTTGTTGACCCAGGGGAAGGTATGAGGCACCCCTGAATCCTGTGGCTCAAACACGGTCGCTTTTATAAACTTTTATCATTTTCCTATGGTTTGCATAAATTGTTGAATTTTATTAGTCTTAACAAAGATGCAAAATTATGACATCCGCTCTGACATACTCTAAGCAAGATGCGTAAATGCGACCTTCTCATGTATCACACCTAGTATTGAGTCTACACGTTTTTTGAATCAAAGATATATAAATTTTCAAGAGGGTTTTGGGTCAAGACGCATAAACACAACCTCGCCATTTTATTTACTTGTCTATATCTAAGATGCAAAGTTGCGACATTAGTTAAGAGGAAAGATTATGCATGCTATCTCTCGCTAGAGCTTAGAACTTAAAGCAATTAATACTTCACTAAGGTCGGACAATTATTTGTCCATCTTTACAAATTCGTAATTAATACTTCACTAAGACCGGACAATTTATGGCTTAAAGCAAGACCCTCAGTTTTTGATTAAGTATTTGGGAAATCTTACCTACTTTATTGTAGTTCAAGTAATTCGTACATCAAGTGGTCTCATGTTAACTCCACTCGCAACCACAAATTCTCTTATGTTAGATGATAATGCTCATCTACATGACCCTAAGTAGTATCAGGTTCTTGTTGGTTCCCTTCAATATTTGTTGCTAACACGTCCATATATTGCCTTCGCAACACATCGTCTTTCTCAATTGGCGCACCACCCAACAATTAACCATTGGACTGCCTTGAATCGTGTTATTCGCTATCTTATTGGAACAATTGATCATGGCTTATTCTTACACAAGAATTCTCCACTTTATTTACATGTCTTTTTCTGATGCGGATTGGGCAGGAAATAAAGATAATCGGACGTCCACTAGTGTTCATGTTATTTTTCTTGGTAAGAATCTAATATGTTGGAGTGCAAAGAAGCGACACTCCATGGCACATTCTTCAACCGAGGTTGAATATTGTTTTGTTGCCACAACACATGCAGAGTAGTGCTGTCTTCGAAATATGTTTCAAGAACTTTCACTCAGCTCTCTTCAACCTCCGATTACTTATTGTGATAACTTGGGCTCCATTGATTTTGCTACTAACCCAGTGTTCCACTCCAAAATGAAGCATTTGGAAGTCGATTATCACTTTTTCCGTTCTCTTGTTTGTCAAGGATTTCTTCGTGTTGTGCATGTCTCTACTAAAGATCCACTTGCAGATGCACTTACGAAACCATTAGGTCGTCTAGACTTTCAAAGATTGCGATCCAAGATTGGCATTGTTGCTCTGTCCAATGACCACAATCTAGAGGGGGAATCTTAGATGAATATCACACCCTGATTTCTCTCTATCAAATATAGTAAATTGATTGTATTATATCTTTAATAATTGTAGGATATGTAATTTATTCTAATTGATTTAGATACCTTTTATATTTTCATTCCTTTCTTTGTCGTCAAGACAATCATGTGTATATGTATGCATAACCTTTTATCAATACAATGATCAAGCATTACCTTTCACTGCAATTGCTTTAAACGTGACCTATTCCCATGTATGACACCTAGTATTAAGTCTACATATTTGTTGAATTAAATATTTATCAATTTTTAAGAGGGTTTGGGTCAAGACACGTAAATAAAATTAATATTTCACTAAGACCGGAAAATTATTTGTCCATATTTACACATTAATTAGTAATTAATTAAACTTATACATAATTTAGGCCCAAAATTCTCGTACTAGCATTTTGTCACGCCCCAGGAGGGTACCCTAGACGTAACCGGCATTCAGAAACCATTTCTGGCTCCCAAGCGAACCACATAGCCTGATCACACATCAGTTCATTCATTCAATCAGTGGAAGACAAAAAAACAATAAAGAGAATATTTGGTGGGCAACTCAAAACATCAATCTAACTCAAAGAATAAAGGCCATGGGCCAACAAATCAACTCTAATATTTGTCATAAAAAAATAGTTTGACAAGAATAATTTAAGGAAAGAAATACTCAATCGACCCTTCACTATCTAGTCTATAAAGCCTCTATCACTACTATCTAATTGGTGCCAATGACATGTTCATGGCTACCTCAAATCAAATGAAAAGGGCTAACTAGACGCAAGAATAACATAAGCGGTGTCCTCCGAATGTAGGGGAGGACTCACCAATACGCTGAATGCGAATAGATCCCCAATGATGCTCCTATTGACGATCTCTTAAACCTGTCTCTGCCTCATGAAATGATGCAGGTCAAAATGGACATCAGTACATGGAATATACGAGTATGTAATATGGCAGAATGAAAAATACCTCAAGAAAGAATATCACCGGTCCAACAATCTCAAATCAGAAAGATAAGAGAGACTCAAATAAGGCGTCATAAGTCTAAAGTAAGAATACATTTTTAGACAAAGACCAATCACACATCATACAATCCAATCCAATCCTACATAATACAGTTCGATCAAATCGTATATCATCCGATTCAATCCAATTCAATCATATACTGTTAACTCGAAGTCAATCACATACAATCTAATCCAATCAATTCACATATCTATCCAAATCATGTACAATCCAATCATAACTCGTCTAACCCAATCCGACCATATACCCTCAACTCAATAATTAATCAAAGGACTCAACTCAATAAATAAGTAACAACTTACTCAAGTGTCCTAAGTCTAACAAGAAATGGTTTAGATGGGACCAAATCACATGCCACTCAACTCAACTAACTCGGAGTACTATCAAGACCTAAATGGGAGTTTCTCTTATCCGACAACCATCACTTATGAGCCAGTGATAGTACAATAATCAGACATGGTTGCCACGTCCGTCCATACTTTGCTAGGGCATGAACACCTCCCTAATCATGGATTCCATCGATTAGTCAAGTCCTATAATTTCAGGATAATAAAATGGGAAACATCCGACTTTAACGATTCCATCCCTACCTACATTGGCGGTGTAGTGTCTGGTGTTCGAGTATGTACTATACTCTCATCCGCTTCAGTGCTTGATACTCCTCCCATGACTCCATTCTCATAAGACTCCATCCAATCATCTCAAACAAGCCCTCACGGCTAGTTTCATATAGAACCTTGCCGACTCATAAACTCTATCCTCAATTCAAATCAATCGAGTCATAATGGCAAGTATCATTGGACTTTTTTAAAATCGACTCATCTCAATCATCAAACTCTTCACTTCAAATTTTATACCATCTCAACTCAATGGATGTAGAAAATATTATGTACATTTAAAATATAATTCCAACTCCTCAACTCAAACTTAAAATAGATACTTTAATGTAAAATACTCAACTCATTTAGAGGCTCCTCAAACTCAACTCATACTTAAACTTCTTTTTTAAATCAAAGATGACAATAATCATTCTTTAGACTCAAAATAGTGTATACATAGTTTATGCAAAAAGTTTCACAAATTAATTATTTAAAGCTCCTCCTCAAAAGATCATTTGTTTTCAAAATATTTATAAGACTCCAATCAACTCAAATTATGCAAATCACGTACCACATAATCACATTAGACTCCAATCTACTTCATCACACAACATCCTCATCAACGTAACCTCTTCATTCACATCATCGTCAAATATCATCATTCACATCGTCATCATATATCATCATTCACATCATCATCAAACATTATCATCACATCATTGTCAAATATCATCATCACATCAATCGTCAAACATCTACTCCAAAATCCTTATTTTAGTCCTATGTTCATTTTATAGAAGCAAAAGGACAGTCTTAACTATCCAATTCATTCTTTTTATTCCAATCAATACATATATACACAAAACCATCCATCTCAACCTCAAGACACTTATGACAAAGAAATCTCATTTTGGGTTCATGTGAATGAAACATGAATCCATACTCTCAACAAAATTCAACTCAATAAATATCATCATTACCTATAAATCTATATACAAAGATCCATTTGTAGTCAATAATATGAAAGATAACTATTTAGTAACTCAAGTCATTAAAAGCATCAATCAACCAATAGTATCTAAAAACATTCTATAGTTTAGAAAAACTTTCAAGAAAACCTTCTTAGGAGGTTTAACTCTTTCACAACTCCTATCCAACATATCTATGGGCATATGGAAGAATTCAATACATATTTTAGGTTAGCCTTACATACCTTGTTTGAAGACTTTGAAGAAACCTTGATGTTAGGTCTTCAATGGAAGGCTTGAATTCTTGAAGCTCTTGAAGACAATCTTTATTGGAGAAGGATTTGAAGAAGAAGAAGAAGAGAGGGAAAATATTAGGGCTTTTTAGAGAGAGAGAGGACTGAAAAATGGTCCAAAAACATCCAAGGATAGTGTATATATAATTAGGCAAAAGTCCAAGTTGCCCCTCTTCAAAAATCTGGAAAATTGGGCAAAAATCTTGCTGGCGCTATAGTGGCACGTCGCGCCACTGCAGCGCCAAGCCAAAATAAGCTTAAAAGCCTGCACATCTAATAGTGGCGCATCACGCCAAGGATCAAACTACTGAGGCTGTTTTCTGGCGCTATAGTGGTGCGTCGCGCCACTAGATTGCCAAGCCTAAATTTTGCCCAGGCCTGAAATTCCTTCAGTACTAGTCCATAGTAAAGTGGTCATAATTTTTGACTCCGAACTCCAAAAATTGAAATCTTGGTGGCGTTGTCAAGAAGACTCAAAGACCTTTAATTTGGTATGTCGTAGTCCACCCATTTCATTATATTCTAGGAGATATGCTCGTTTGAAGTTGACCCTAATACTAACTCATCCGAAAACTTAATCAATTGAAGTTCTTTGGACTCGACTTGGTGTTAGAGATCCCTTATGACCCCAAAACACATCTAACACTCTTTAATTACTTAGGAATTGATCCTAACTCATGCACACGCTTCACAAAATTGGGTTAGACCCTGCACGAATACAAGAAAGGTCCGAATCTTAGGGAAACTTTTTGGGGTTGTTATACATTCTAAACCAAATTTATAAATAAAACAAAGCATTCAAACTTGATTAAGAAAGAACAAAAGTAACATCATAGCTATTAAAACATCATACAAACAATCGTCAATAAAACGACTTTTACTGCCTTATTTGGACTACTCACAAATTAACTTGCTCAAACTTTAACACATCAACTAATATAAGAAGCCCAGAATACCTAAATGTTAAGCTATTCAAATCAAAATTTAAACTATTGGAAAGAAAAATCAACGTGACCATCGTCGGTATATACTATTCAGCAAAAATATTAAATTAGGCTAAGCGTTTTGGTCCATACAATACTATTAATAAACATCAAATGGTTTCTAACTCAACCTCTAACATTGATAAGAAGGACAATAAATTTAAACATACCATGATACTATGTGTGAACTCATAGACATGCTAACAAATAATTCACGCAAAAGAATTCAAATAAAAGAGAATGCAATCAAAGGGACATCAAGAATGGACAAATGATATAATAGCAAAAATTGAAATAATAACTGAGATTAAATAAGAAGATGGAACCTGTATTTGAGTAAACAATGCTTCTAATGTACGAACTAAACTGAGATCTGAAACGAATTAAATTGACACCTCGAACCAGAGATCCGATGAAGAATTTCCTTCTCAATCTCAAAACATTTCAACTGAACTTGTGATGGTGCATGGATCAACATACGAGTTGTGTATTATTGGAAACATAGGGATGTGATTTAGGCAGCGGCTAATTTCTTTTGTCATTGTACGTTCTACTATTTCTTAGGTGTTTTTACATGAGCAGGTTTTTTCATGGCTGCTCATGTTGTTTTCGTAGTGTTTTCATGGAGTTTAGGTGGTGCGGCTGATGTCTAGGTCCTCCTTACATTTAGGTCTATAAGTTTCTATTTATAGGTTCTACTAGGTTTAGGGTTTGGTGTCTATAGTTTTGTTCTATTCTTCCTTAAATGCCCTTATGGATTTTAGATAACATCAAAAAACATAGAGAGGAAGAATGGAATATTCTCCTCTCACATGGAATATGCTTCTGATTAATATTGAGATGAAATTTACCACATGGCAACATGCCATTGGGTTCAATCCTTTTTTGGATTTTCATTTTTTTGAAAATAACCAACAATAAAAATAGTATTATAATAATAAATATAAGAAAAATTAATGAACATATATTTTTAAAATTTTTCTATTTCCTTAAATATCAAAAAAAAAAATATTATCTAAAAATGACTATTTTTGTGGTTTTCATTCTTTCAAGTAAAATATACTAAAAATAAAATCTCATTTTCCAGGAGAGTCTTGCTAGTCCCATTTTTTAGAAGTGTCCTGCTAATTCCATTATCCAAGAGGGTCCTACTAAATTAAGTCCCACCTTCCATGAGGTCTTGCTAATTCCATTTTCTAGGAGGGTCCTAATAATTAAGTCTTGTTTTTCAAGATGGTCATGCTAATCTCATTTTCCAAAAGGGTCCTAATAAATTAAGTCCCACTTTCCATGAGGGTTTTGCTAATCCCATTTTTCAGGAGGGTCCTGCTAAATTAAGTCTTATTTTCTAGAAGGATTCGGCTAATCCCATTTTATAAGAGGGTCCTACTAAATCCCATTTTATAGGAGGGTTCTACTAATCCCATTTTTCACGAGGATCGTGTTAATCCCAATTTTCAAGAGAATCTTGCTACATCCCATTTTCAAGTGGGTCCTATTAAATTCCATTTTCAAGGAGCTCTTGTTAATCCCATTTCTAGGAGGGTCCTGCTAAATGTCATTCTCCAGATCCCACTAATCCTTTTTTTCAAAGATGGTCTTGCTAAATTCTATTTTTCAGGGAGGTTCTGTTAATTCCATTTTCTAGGAGGGTCCTCCTAAATCTCATTTTCTAGGAGGTCTTGCTAATCTCATTTTCTAGAAGGGTCCTGCTTAATTAAATCTCATTTTCTAAAAGAGTTCGACTAATCCCAATTTTCAAAAGGGTCCTGCTACGCTAATCTCATTTCTTAGAAGGGTCCTGCTAAACGAAATCTCATTTTTCAGGAGAGGGGCTTGTTAAAACTCATTTTCCAAGAGGGTCCTCCTAAACTTATTTTCCAAGAGGGTCCGACTAAACTAAACCAGTTTTTAACGAGGTTCTTGGTAACTATATCTCATTTTCTAGGAGGGTCCTACTATTCCCAGTTTCCAAGAATTTCCTACTAAAATTTTTCCAGGAGGGTCCTACTAACTTAATCTCATTTCTCAGGAGGATCTTGCTCATCTCATTTTCTAGTAGAGTCCTAATAATCCCATTTTCTTGGAGGGTCCTACTAAATTAACTCCTAATTTCTAGGAGGGTCCTACTAAATTAAATCTCATTTTCCATGAGGGTCTTGCTAAAATCCATTTTCATGGAGGGTCCTGCTAAATCTCATTTTCCAGGAAGGTCTCGCTGAATTAAATCTCATCTTCCAGGAGGGTTTGCTAAATTAAGTCTCATTTTCCAGGAGGGTCCTGCTAACATTTTTTCCAAGAGGGTATTGCTAAATTAATTTCCATTTTCCAAGAGGTTCCTACTAAATTTCATTTTCTAGGAAGGTCCTGCTAAATTCCATTTTCCAAGTGGAACCTGCTAAATTAAATCTTATTTTCCAGAAGGGTCCTGATAAGTCCCATTTTCCAAGAGGGACTTAATAAACTAAATCCCATTTTCCAGGAGGTTCCTTCTAAATTAATTCCATGTTTTAAAAAGAACTTGCTAATCCCATTTTCCAGAAGTTTCCTGCTAAATTAAGTCTCAATTCTTGGAGAGTCCCGCTAATCCCATTTTTCAGGAGGGCATGCTAAATTAAATCTCATGTTCAGAAAGGTCCTTCCAATCAACTTTTTCAGAGGGTAAGCAAAATTAAGTCTCATTTTTAGGAGAGTCCTGCTAAATTAAATCATCAAATAAAACCAACACAACACATTTGTTTTGCCCCTAAAAATATTTTGTGAGTTATTAGCATGCATGAATGAGAAATACGTGTACCAAAAGAAAAATGCAAGACATATATGTGACTAGGGTATTTCATATATATAAAAGCAATGTAAGACCAGCACGAACATGTAACCCATGTTTTCATAGAATTTAGTTGTTCTAACTAATCTAATAAAAATTACATAGGACACGTGCAACGCACATGCCTAGAAGCTAATTTATAGATCCAATCTAAACAAGTGTGACCATTTATAAATTTGGATTCACATAATCATCTCTTCTAAACTAATTCATCTTCTCCTTCTCAAATATGATAAGAAAACCTAAAGAAAGACACACCATTCACAAAACATCACTTACTAAATTATCTCTTCTTCTCTCCTCTACAATCAACAATTTATCTTCTCTCTTTTCTTCTTTTCCCAAATCTCCAATTTATAGTTTTGTGTTATAGGATTTATTTTTTTGTATTGAGTAGCTTTTTGGGGTTGTAGTATTGAGGGGATAAACACCATCAAATAATCTATGGGTGGGTAATCTTGCCCATGACATTATTGATGCCGATATAATGTCACTTCTCTAATAGAGACATTAGATCGGCATCAATAATGTAATGGGCTAGTTTACCCACCCATAGATTCCTTGATGATGTTTATCCCACCTTTTCCATTATTACAACCCTTGAAAGCTAGTCAACACAAAAAATGAAACTTAGAACACAAAACTATCTAATTGAGATTTGAGCAAACAAGAAAAGACAAGGCAAAAAAGAAAAGGAAATTAAGTAAGTGAAGCTTTGCGAATGAAGTTCTTTTTTAGGTTTTGTTGTCCTGTGTGACTAGGAGAAGAGATGTTGGTTTCAAACAAAGTATTATGTGAATCCAAAGTTAGACGCGGTCATATCTACTTACGTTATATCTATAAAGTAGATTCTAGGCACGCACGTTGCACATGTGTCCCATGTAATTTTTTTTAGATTTGTTAAAACGATTAAATTCTAAGAAAACATGCATTACATGTTCGTGGTGCTATTACATGTTTATATGTGTAGATCGTGTTTGTGATGGTCTTGAAGTTTACATTCAGAAATAATGACTTTTTTTCAAAGAAGAAATAGAAAAAGAAAACACAAACTGGTTTTACAAACTTGATCCTAAAAGGAAATCCATTAAAAGGGGATTCTTGTGTCACACCCCTTTTTTCTCAACTAAGATCGTACGAACAATAAGGAGGTTTTTTGTTAGGATCAAACGCTTACCATTATGCCGAAAGCTATAGCTGATAACAAAGGAGCAACTTTATTTTCTTAATTAAGTCCACAACCACACAAGCACCATATTCGATCATGACTCCGAACCAGGCCACTTCAGCCCCCTGAAGGAGGGTCTTTTCATAGGCAGGATGTTGGTGTTACCCAACAATCCCCCTCGTAACACCTGTCTCATGCAACATGTTTCTCTTGGGAATATAAGCCATGACCTTGGCTCTGATACCATTTATTATTTTACATGACCTAAGAATATTTTAGCTTTACATTTACCTTAATGAATCAAGTTGCCTAACGTGTTTCAACTGAGAAGGTAAAAGCAGTAAAGTAAGAACACAATAGTTAACATGGAAACACCCAGCTAAAGAGGTGTAAAACCCACAACCTGTTCCCCAACATGAATTTTCTCCCAACTTTACTAAATGAAATCGAGCATTACCACACAAAAGATTACAAACTATGTAACCTAAGGAATAATAAATCAAACCTAATGCTAGCAAATGCCTCCCTAGGTATGTGTTCCCAAATCTTCGAGTTTCCCACAACTGGAAATTATATTTCTACTTCATTTTATAATTCACTGAACTATTAGTACGTCAAAACACAAGACTCAAATAAAAACTTCCTAACACACAAACTCTGTAAATGACCAGTTTCTTTAATTAGTCACTTTCAAGGTTCAGCAGCACCTTCTCTAGATCAATTCGCCAATTGCCTTTTTGATATTGTGCGTGCTTAAGTTTTCAGAGACTCTTCTCCTTTATTTAATCACTATGTCCACAGAGTTTTATTTCACACAGAACTCCTTGTTGAGTACAACTCTAATATCAAAACAAACTCTTGTTACTTTTTGAGTTCTACATTAACTTGGACTCCTCCTTCCCATTGACTTCTCTTTTTAATGTTGTTGTTGGACTCGAACACCTTGAGGTTTGAATTATTCACCTTGAGTCACAATTATCCTTTCCTAGATTTTTGCACATCTGTCTACATTACTTTCATTCGCAAGAATTGAAAGTATACTCATTTATTTCATTATTCTCTCGAAACACGCTGATTGACACGTTTCATATCCTCGCGTCATTAATCAAAAATCCATGCATCCTAACAAATTACCCCTTTTTGATGATGCCAGACAATGCAATTTCAGTATCTATATCTAGACACAAATATGTATCACAACACTAATGAAACAGGTTACACAGTGGGTTATAAATATTACATAACTCATTATTCCCCCTTTTGTCATCATCGAAAAGATAGACTGACAGATCCAAGTGCCAAAGGAGTTATCACAATCAATTCAAGGCCTGTAAGACAATCACCAAGGCATTAAAGGCAATACTGATAAATAACATAAAAGAGTATTAAAGTGAACAAGCACAATATAAATTGACAGAGAAAAGATCATTGCATGTAACAAAATAGATATAGTCCCATAAAAAATATCCATGATCATGCCAATAGTAGATATAGTCCCATAAAAAATATCCATGATCATGCCAATAGTAGACAATATCTGAGCCAACACATGAGAAACAAAAAGAACAAGTTAAATAAGGACTGAAACAGATGAATCAAGAAGATAAGGATAATAATAAGGAGGAGAAATAGATGGAAGCACCAGGTTCATCCGAAGAATAATTTCAAGATTGTCAACTCATTCCTTTGCAATAGTAGCTTCCAACTCACTAATTGTCACGCCCCGAGAGGGTACCCTAGATGTGGCCGGCACTCAAAAACCATTGCTGTCCTTCAAGCGAACTACTTGGTCCAATCACACTTCCATTCAGTCACATTCTATTAGCAGAAGACTCAACTCACAGGAATACTATTCATAATTAAGGCCAAAGGCCAACCACATATCCAATCAACAACTAGTAAAAATAAAACTAGTCAAAATGAATAATTCAACATCATCCACACTCTTGAGTATGAAGCCTCTATCAACAATCCAAGAGGTACCAATGACAGGTTCATGGCTAACACAAATCAAAATAAAGGAAAATAAACTCAAAGTTGAAAGATAACTACGGTATCCTCCAGAAAAAGGGACGACTCACCAACTAGATGGAAGTGAATAGATCTTCAATGGACCACTAATTGATGATCTCTAGTCCTATCTCTGCATCATGAAATGATGCAGGCCAAATAGCGTCAGTACGTGGAATGTACGAGTATGTAAAATGGTCGAATGAAATAAACATCAAGGTAGAATCAAATCAACTCGGAATCTAAACTCAGAAGAAGGAATAACTCAATCAAGATGTCATGAGTCTAAACAAGAATATATGATTTAGACAAGACCAATCACATACAATTCAACCCAATCCATCCCAATCTGACTCAGAGTACTATCAAGACCTATATGGGAGTTTCTTTTATCCGAGAGCTATCACTTATGAGTAAGTGATAGTACAACAAGCCGACGTTGTTGCCACATCCGTTCATACATTTTCAGGGTATGAATGAATCAACCAATCATAGATCCATAACCAATCAAGTCCTATCATGTCAGGATAATAATTTGGGAAACATCCGACTTTAACAGTCCAATCTCCTACTATGTTTGGCGACGTAGTTATTCGATTCAAGTTATTACTTACTCTTACCTAATTCGGTGCTCGATACTCCTCCCAAGACTCAATGCTCATAAAATTTTATCCAGTCAACTCAATCTAATCATATCGACAAGTCTCATTTGGACCCTTGTCAATTCATCAATTCTATTACAATCAATATCTCAACCAATCATACTATCCAATCAATCCCAATCACATCTTTCGAGAGTAGTTTAGATATGCATTTATGATAATATTTAATCCTATCCAATCATTCCTTCGTTCATTTCACCAATCCTTTGGGGACTCATCAAAACTCCAAGACTCTAAATAAATAATTTAAGATACTTAAAATATTTAAGTTTTTAACAAAAATATGTTTAACAACTCATATCAATCACCTCTTAGACATAACAAAATATGTATAACAACTCATGTCAATCAACTCATATCAACATGAAGCATTTATCAATTTATTGACTTATCAATATCAACATAACAAAAATTGAGTTAATAGATGAAAACCAAACTCATTAGGACATAAATCTATCAAGAAACTCCATTCTTATGAACATTTAATCTCAAAGAAGATGTAGGGCACATGGGTGGATTCAACCTATGTTTTGAGTAGCCTTACATACCTTAGTGTAGATTTTGAAGAAACCTTGATGTTAGGTCTTCAATGGGAAGCTTGAATCCTTGAATTTGTTTAGGGAAAATCTTGTTGGAGATGAATTGAGAGAGAAGAGGGTGAATGTTTGGCTTCTTTGGAGGTGAAAATGTGTAGAATTTGACCCCAAAAATGTTCCAAGTTTGTGTATAAATATTTGGGGAAAATGTCCAAGTTGCCCTTCATTAAAAAAATCTTGAAATGGGCTAAAAACCCTACAAGCATGATAGTGGCGCGTCGCGCCAAAGGCCAAAATTCAGAGACTAGTTTTGGGCGCTATAGTGGCGCGCCGCGCCACTGCAGCCCCAGGCCTGAAATTCCTACAGTGATAGGCTATAGTAAAATGTTCATAACATTTGACTATGAACTCCAAAAAATAAATTCTTGTTGGAGTTGGAAAGAAGACTCAAGGACCTTTAATTTGATAGGTTATAAGACATCTAATTAGTTATAGTCTAGTATATATGGTCATTTGAAGTTAACCCTTAGTCCATCCCTTGAAGTTGTACCCTCCCAGTACACAGACTTATCTGCAAACATAGCCAAGAGGAATTCTTTGGACTTGGCTTGGTTTTAGGGATCCCCTTATGACCCTAAATCACATCTAATACACTTTAAATACTTAGGAATCAATCCTAACTCATATATACAATTTGTAGACTTCAAGTTCAAGCATATACGCATACGAAAAATGGTCCAAATCTTAGCATAGAAATTTTTGAGGTGTTACAATATCCCCCCTTGGGATCATTTGTCCTCGAATGATGGGTAACCCAAGGATGGAATCGAGATAGAAATAACAATCATGACTGAATCATTCAACCAATCAAATGCTCAAAATAAATTACTATTCAAACTCAAGAATGGACATACTAATTCAAATCAAGAAAATAGACATTACCTTCAACATTCTCATCGATAGGCACAAATAGATGTGGATATTTAGTTTTCATATCTTTCTCATCTTCCCATGTGGCTTCCTCAACAAATTAATTTCTCCACAAGACTTTAATCGAGGCAATCTCCTTGGTCCTCAATTTGCGAACTTGATGATCAAGAATTTAGATCAGGACCTCTTCATAGGAAAAGCTATTTTTAACTCCAATACTATTAATGGGGACTACGAATGAAGGATCGCCCAAGCACTTCTTCAATATCGAGATGTGAAATATCAGATGAATGGCGGCTATCTCAGAAGGTAACTCCAAATCATAAGAGACACTCTCAATCCTCCTCACAATCTAGTAAGGACCAACGTATCGAGGACTAAGATTTCCCTTCCTTCCAAACCTCATGACGCCCTTCATGGGTAAAACTTTCAAGTACACCCAATCATCCACCTTAAACTCTAAGTCTCACCTTCTCACATTGGTGTAGGATTTCTGGCAGCTTTGGGCTGTCTTTAGCCTATTTCAAATAACCTTCACTTTCTCCATAACTTGGTAAACAATGTCAGGCCCGATCAACTCAACTTCACCAATTCAAACTACCCAACTGGTGACCTACACCTCCTCCCATACAAAGCTTTATAGGGAGTCATTTGTATACTTGCATGATAACTATTATTGTATGCAAACTCTATGAGAGGTAAATGATCATCCTAATTTCCTTTGAAGTCAAGTACACATGCCTCAACATATCATCCAATGTCTGGATGGTGCGCTTCGCTTTGCCATTTGTCTGGGGATGAAAGGTTGTACTAAGATTCACCTTTGAACCTAGTCCTTTCTGAAAGGATCTCCACAATTAGAAAGTGAATTGAGCTCTTCTATCTGAGATGATAGATAAGGGAATCCAATTCAATCTGAGAATCTCCTGAATATATCATTTTGCATAATCTTCTGTGGTGTCAGTAGTCTTAACAGCCAAGAAGTTAGCTGATTTAGTCATTCTATCCACAATTACCCAAATCGAATCATATTGTTTTTGGGACCTCGACAAACCTGTAATAAAGTCCATACTGATCATCTCCCACTTCCATTCTGGAATCTCTATATTTTGAGCTAACCCATATGGCCTTTGATGTTCAACTTTAACCTGTTGGCAATTCAGGCACTTGGAAACAAATTCAGCAATATCTCTTTTCATTCCACTCCACCAATAAACTTCCCTCAAGTCATGATACATCTTTATAGAACCAGGATGAATAAAGTATCTAGAACTATACGCTTTGGCCATAATCCTTTCTCAAACATCATCAACATCTAGGACACATAATCTATTTTGGTACCTCAACACACCATGTCCCTCTTAGGTGAAAACCATCACCTTTTGTTTGTGAACAACTTCTTTCAAATAGAGAAGGACATGATCTTGGTCTCGCTTCTCTTTTACCTCTGCCACGAGTGAGGATGCAGACCTATTTTGAACATTAACTCCACATTTATTATTCTCTTCAAGCCAAACTCCCAATCGAGATAATCTATGCACCTCTTTAGCTAATTCTTTCTTACCCATCTCTATATGGACAACGCTACCCATAGACAACCTGCTAAGATCATCAACAACAACATTAGCTTTACTTGGATGGTAGAGAATGCTCATATTATAATCCTTGAGAAACTCTAGCCATCTTCTTTGCCTTAGGTTGAGTTCTTTCTGACTGAAGACATACTACAAACTCTTATGTTCAGTGAACACATCAACATGCACTCCATACAAGTAGTGGCACTAAATTTTAAGAGCAAATACCATAGCTGCCAGCTCAAGGTCATGAGTTGGGTAATTTCTCTCATGAATATTAAGATGCCTTGTAGCATAGGCTATCACATTTCCCTTCTGCATTACAACACACCCCAAACAAACTATAGATGCATTACAGTAGATTATAAAATCATTTATTCCATCGGGCAAAGTAAATACAGGAGCAGTAGACAGCTTGGTCTTTAATTTCTAGAAACTCTCCTCGTAAGTATTGGACAATTGGAACATAGCCTTCTTTTGGGTCAACTTCATCAATGGTGATGATATGGATGAGAATCCCTCTACAAACCTTCGATAATAGCCAGCCAAACCCAAGAAACTTCTTATATCTGTTAGGGATGTGGGTCTCAGCTAATTTTTCATTGCCTCAATCTTTTGGGTATCAACCTGAATACCATCTCCAGATATAATGTGGCCTAAGAAAGCCACTAATGCAAGACAAAAATCACATTTGGAGAATTTTGCATATAATACCTGGTTTTTTAGAGTTTGCAAGACAACTCGAAGATGATAGACGTGCTCCTCCTCATTCCAGGTAAACCAAAATATCATCAATGAAGACAATCACAAACATATCAAGATATAGTTTAAATACTTGATTCATGAGATCCATAAAGGCTGCAGGGCATTAGTCAACCCAAAAGACATAACCAAGAATACAAAATGGCCATAACGGGTCCAAAAAGCTATATTTGAGATGTCACACTCCCTCACTTTCAACTGATGGTAACCTGATCTTAGGTCTATCTTTGAGAAACAAGTGGCACCCTGAAGTTGGTCAAATAAATCATCTATTCTGGGGAAAAGGTATTTGTTCTTTATGGTGAACTTGTTTAGTTAACTGTAATCAATAAATATTCTAAGGGACCCATCTTTCTTTTACACGAATAGGATAGGAGCACCCCAAGGTGAGACACTCGGCCTAATAAATCCTTTGTCTAACAAATCCTTCAATTGTTCTTTCAACTCTTTCAAATCCGCAGGAGCCATTCTATATGGAGGGATAAAGATAGGCTGTGTATTAGAAAAGACATCAATCCCAAAGTTGACCTCCCTATCAGAAGGTACTCTAGGCAGATCTTTAGGAAAAACTTTAGGGAACTCGTTGATAATCGAAACTGACTCAAGGGATGGAGACTTAATATTGTTATCTTTCACTCGGACGATATGATAAATACACCCTTTTGAGATTAGCTTCCTGGCCCTAAGGTAGGAAATAAACTTAACCTTAGGTACGACAAGACTATCCTTCCACTCTATGATAGCCTCATTCGGGAATTGGAACTTAATAATCCGAGTCCTACAATCAATAGAGGCATAACAGACATAAAGACAGTCCATGACAAGGATCACATCAAAAATCAACCATGTACAACTCAACTAAGTCAGCCAAGGTATTCCTATGATAGATTGACATAGTGCAATCTCTATAGACTCTCTCACCTAAGACAGAATCACTGACAGGAGTAGCTACACTGTAGGGTTCTAGAAGATATTCAGGAATTTTATTAAATTTACTAGACACATAAGGAGAAACAAAAGATAGTGTGTCACTCGGGTCCATCAAAACATAACAGTCAAGAGTAAAAAATCAAATCATACCCGTCATAATGTTTGGGGAGTTCTTCTGATCTTGTTGACTACCCATGGCATATAGACGGTTTGTACCTCCACTCATACCTTAAGTAGTTCCCCTTTGATTACTTCTAGCTAGTGGTGAGGTGGTCGAATACCGTGCTTTGTTTCCCCATGTTGGACACTCCTTCTAAAAATGGCCCACTTAGCCACATTTATAACAACCATCCTTTTCCTCGCTACACTCTCCCAAATAGAGCTTACTGCACTTGTCGTATGATGGCTTTTCGTTCAAACCTTGACCCACACTAGCCTGGGATTGAAGACCTGGGATCTGAAATTTTAGTGACTCTATCCCTGTTGATCATATCTATTATGCAGCGTAGATGCACTTGCCGCATATGGAATATAGTTGGAAGACCTCTTCTAAAAGAAGGACCTGTTTCCCTTGATTTTCCTCTACTCACTCTCATGCCTAACTGATTTTGACTTCTTACTCAAATGGTTCTTCTTATATTTCCTCTTCTCATCCTCTACTTGCTAAGCATACACTATTAATCTAGAAATATCTATGTTAGAGATCAACAATGCCGCTTTGCACTCCTTCTTCACATGTCTTCCCAATTCGGAGAGAAATTTTCTCATCTTTTACCTCATATCTGGGATCATCTATGGGGCATATCTAGACAGCTGTATGAACTTCAGACTATAGTCTTTAACTGCCATACCCTCTTGTTTCAAATTCACAAGATCTTCTACTTTCTCTTCCCTCAATTCTTTAGAAAAGAAGTGATGAAGAAATGCCCTCTCAAACTCATCCCAGATGGCAGGCTCCACATCATTACCTCTACTTTCTTTCCACTGGTTATACCAGATATTTTCCACATCCTTGAGTTGATAAGACACCAACTCAACCCCCTTGATCTCTGTAGTATGCATCGCCTTCAGGATCTTCCACATCCCATCAATAAAATTTTGAGGGTCCTCATCAACCTTGGAACCTGTGAATATCGGCGAATTCATTCTCAGAAAGTCTTTAATCCTCATGGTAGAAGAGGGCTCCTGATAACTAGAGCTAGGAGTTGTTAAATTTTGGCTACCATTGTGGGCAGCCACCAACTTAGTGAGCATAGCAATCGCTCCTCAGAAATTTACCTCCGAAGTTGGTATAGGCTGAGTAGAAGGCATTTGAGGTGCCTCAGTATATCTCGCAGGTCGAACCCTAGTCCTTGAGGGGGCCTCTTTGTCTGTGGCACCTCTGTACGGATAGCGTTCCTCTGACTTGTGGTATATTTTGGAGGCATTGTGTGCAACGTGTAAATGTACGAATTAGAGAAGAACCCTTATAGAGTTAAACTTTATCGCATGAATTTAGAGTATGAAAGAATTGAAACAATTCTTAATGTCTTATAGCCTATTGATTATAAGCGTGGTGCACAACACACCCATAGGTAAGACTTTATTAGATACGGCTTCATAGACTCCTTAGTACTCTTGAACTCTATGCTCTGATACCAAGTTTGTCATGCTACGAGAGGGTACCCTAGACGTGGATGGCACTCAAAAACCATTGCTGGACTTAAAGCAAACCACTTGGTCCAATCATACTTCTATTCAGTAACATTCTATTAGTGAAAGACTCAACTCACAAGAATACTACTCATAATTTAGTCCAAAGGCCAACCACATATCCAATCAACAACTAGTCAGAATAAAACTAGTCGAAATGAATAATTCAATATCATCTATACTCTAGTATATAAAGCCTCTATGAACAATCCAAGAGGTTCCAATGACAGGTTCATGGCTAAATAGCGTCAGTACGTGGAATGTACGAGTATGTAAAATGGTCGAATGAAATAAACATCAAGGTAGAATCAAATCAACTCGGAATCTAAACTCAGAAGAAGGAATAACTCAATCAAGATGTCATGAGTCTAAACAAGAATATATGATTTAGACAAGACCAATCACATATAATTCAACCCAATCCATCCCAATCTGACTCAGAGTACTATCAAGACCTATATGGGAGTTTCTCTTATCCGAGAGCTATCACTTATGAGTCAGTGATAGTACAACAAGCCGACGTTGTTGCCACATCCATTCATACCTTTCTAGGGTATGAACGAATCAACCAATCATTGATCCATAACCAATCAAGTCCTATCATTTTAGGACAATAATTTGGGAAATATCCGACTTTAACAGTCCAATCCCCTCCTATATTTTATGACGTAGTTATTGGATTCGAGTTATTACTTACTCTTACCCAATTCGGTGCTCGATACTCCTCCCAATAATCAATGCTCATAAATATCTATCCAGTCAACTCAATCTAATCATATCGACATATCTCATTTGGACCCTTGTCAATTCATCAATTCTATCACAATCAACATCTCAACTAATCATACTATCCAATCAATCCTAATCACATCTTTTAGGAGTAGTTTAGATATGCATTTATGACAACATTTAATCTTATCCAATCATTCCTTCGTTCATTTCACAAATCCTTTGGGGACTCATGAAGACTCTAAAACTCTAAATCAACAATTTAAGATACTCAAAATATTTAAGTTTTTAACAAAAATATCTTTAACAACTCATATCAATCACCTCTTAGATATAACAAAATATGTATAACAACTCATTTCAATCAACTCATATCAACATAAAGCATTTATCAATTTATCGACTTATCAATATCAACATAATAAAAATTGAGTTAATAGATGAAAAAAAACTCATTAGGACATGAATCTATCAAGAAACTCCATTCTTATGAATATTCAATCTCAACGAAGATGTACGGTACATGGGTGGATTCAACCTATGTTTTTAGTAGCTTTACGTACCTTAGTGTAGATTTTGAAGAAACCTTGATGTTAGGTCTTCAATGGGAAGCTTGAATCCTTGAATTATATTAGGGAAAATCTTGTTGGAGATGAATTGAGAGAGAAGACGGTGAAGGTTAGGGTTCTTTGGAGGTGAAAATGTGCAGAATTTGACCCAAAAATGTTCCAAGTTCGTGTATAAATATTTTTGGAAAATTTCCAAGTTTCCCTTCATTAAAAAATCTGGAAAATAGGCTAAAACCCTACAGGCATGATAGTGGCGCATCGCTCCAAGGTTCAAACTACAGAGACTACTTTCGGGCGCTATAGTGGCACGTCGTGCCACTACAGCCCCAAGCCTGAAATTCCTGTAGTGATAGTCTATAGTAAAATGGTCATAACTTTTGACTCCAAAATCCACAGAATGCAATCTTGATGGCGTTGGAAAGAAGACTCAATAACCTTTAATATGATATGTCATAGGCCACCCATTTCGTTATATTCTAGGAGAAATGGTCATTTGAAGTTGACCCTTATACAAACTCATCCGAAAACATAGCCGAGAGGAATTGTTTGGAGTTTCCTTGGTTTTAGGGATCCCTTTATGACCCTAAATCATATCTAATATACTTTAAATACTTAGGAATTGATCTTAACTTATATATACAATTTGAAGTCTTCGAGTTCAAGCCTATACGCATACAAACAATGGTCTAAATCTTAGTGTAGAAATATTTGAGGTGTTACACCAATGTTGGCTTCAAGGGCCACTCTTTCATTCTCATAAGCCACCTTAGCAGAGTCCAATTAATCATCGTTGGCCGCTAGAGCCATTTGCATCCATTGGGGAAAAGTATTTGCCCTGCATATTGAAACAGGTAGAATAACCTAGTCCACTGTTCCTAACACATCCTTTGTAGTCTGCAAATTCCACACTTGCACTAGGAAAGAGTAATCCGCAAAAATTAGCACCAGGCAGAACCCATATGGAAAGGGATGACCATTTTTATCCTTAGTAATCACCCGTTATATGTGTTGAATGATCATACTAGGCAAATTTATCTTGACCTCAGTATCCAACAGTTCTATTAAAGTTAGATGAAGATAATTTGCTTTAGTTCACCTCTCCTTTCTAGGAATCAAAACCTTGTGTACTACATCAAAGTACAACTGATGTAATGCAGACATCTACTTCTTTTAAATGCGCTGATACTGAGACAAAGTAGGACAACTAAAGAAATTATGAGAAATAGAAAGTGTAGAGGCCATGTTGAGTAGAGGTGGCCATTTATTCTTAACATAATGATCCCATCCCTCATTTGGAATCTCTAGAATCCGAGTAATATCTTTAGCTACCAGATGAATTAAGACCCCACGAACTTTGGTAGAGAACGAAGAACCCTGAGAAACACCCTATCATAGAATAAGTCATCTAAATCTTAGTAAACTGACACTGAACATCACCTTTAGAAATAGCTTTGACCACCCTTGAACCTCTATTTTGGTCAGAAGAATGACCATTTGAGGACCCCCAACACCAGTAATCACCCTACCACAAATGAGAGAGCATCGTTGGAAGTGAGTAAAACTTGCAAGATTCGGTTTTGAGGTATCAATAACTTTTTTCTAGTCAATATCAATAGCTTCAGAGTCAGAATCTGCTGATGAAATAAGTTTAGAGACCTGTTTTGAAGGACCAGAAGAGGATTTAGATGAAGGCTTAGAAGAAGAGGATTGTGATTTCCACTGAGTTCATTTAGGAATTGGAGATGGTTTAGGAGGTTTTGGAATAACTGTCTTTCGAATGAGGGAATGATGCACACGACAAAGCAAAAAATCCTATAGAGGAGGAGAGGGCATAGGAGAAGAGGGGACAAGCAAGGGTTTCCTTTTCTAGATCTGATGTAGAGCCTTTTTTAAGGATTCCTCTTCTTGACGCTTCCTATTTTGGGTATGGAGAACTCTACAGACACAGTGGGAGAAATGGGTTCAGATACAGATACATCATCAAGAATCTCGATGGGTTCACCAGAAAACTTGCGCAATCTAAACCTTACTTTCTTAGGAATGAGATGCGCAATAGGAACATCATCACTTAAAACTGCATTTAGAGGAACTATGTCTAAATTTTCAAAATAAGGGTTCTAAGTAAATGGAGGAGACAGAGGAATGTCAGAGAACCTATTTTTGAAGGTGTTACAATATGAAAAATCAGAGTTTGAAAGGAATGAAAGGTGGAATAACATCTATTTTAGAGGCAATAAGATGTGGAATAAGGGTGAGTGCATCAGTCTCGTCAGTAGTGGTGGAGGATCTTGTGGGTGAAGAAAGGAGAGACGCCATTGAAGACAAGAAGGTAGTACATTTTTTTTTATTTTTCAAGAAGGTAATGAGATGAAGAGGAAGAGAGTGTATGAGTGTTTGAGAAGAAAAATGTATATAAAAGAGAGATGGGGAGATGAAACGTGTGGAAGAAGATGTGTAATTATGGTGAGGGATTGGAGGGTGATGTGATAGTGTGCAGTCTTTTCAGGAAGGGTTTTTGAGTTTTTGGCAATTAAAAAGATGGAGAAGGAAAGAAACAGATGTACTCAAATGGTCCATGAAGTCAATAATCAAAGAAAATGTAATGGAACATACCTTTTTGTAGTAATTTCATGATAGTTGCTTCGTCTGAATCATGTTCTCTAAACAAGGTTAATACATAATTATGTTAAACAAGTTATAATTCTGAATTTGGGATTCATAATTTCTTGTGTAGATTTGTATTGAGTAACACTTTTTAGAAATGAAAAGCTATGTACAAAATCATTTTATAACCAACCATTGAGGGGATTTATGTAATATTAATCATCCCCAAGTCTAAACTGTTTTTTTCAAAATGTTTAGTTCTGTTATGTTGCACATGATTTTTAGCAATGTTTATGGCATTAGAATTATCACATAGTATATGAACGCAACCAACATCAATACCAAAATCCAACAGTTGTTGGTTGATCCAAAGTTATTGCCGCAATATGAACCAGCTGCCACATACTCAGCCTGTGCAGTAGACAATGCTATAGAGTTTGTCTTCTTAGTGGACCATGAAAACAAGCATGTTCCAAGGAAATGTGTCATTCCTGTAGTGCTTTTTCTGTCAACCAAATATCTAGTATAGTCAGCATCTGCATATTTTACAAGATTGAAATTGCTCCCCTTAGAGTACCGGAGTCCCAAATCAGTAATTCCTCTGAGATACCTGAAAATTCTTTTGACAGAATTGAGATGTGATTCTTTAGGACATGCTTGAAACCTGGAACACAGCCCTACACTAAAGACAATGTTAGGTCTGCTTGTAGTAAGATACATAAGAGACCCAATCATTCCTGTATATAGTTTTTGCTCAACAGATGAACCTATTACATCCAAGTCTAACTTGGTGGAAGTGGAATTGGGGATGTCGATCTCCTTGGGATTATCCATATTGAATCTTTTGAGAAGCTCTTTCACATACTTTTGTTGATAAATGATTGTATCAGTAGGAGTTTGCTTGATCTGTATCCTAGAAAGAAATTTAGCTCACCCATCATGCTCATCTCAAATTCACCATTGATGAAACGGGCAAACTTCTTAGTCATCACTTAATTTGTATATCGAAAGATGATGTCATCTACATATACCTGCACAATTAACAAATCCTTGTTATTTGCCTTAAAAAATAATGTGTTATCAACTTTGCCTTTTGTGTGTCCATGTTTCAATAAGAACGTTGAAAGTCTATCATATAAGCTTGTGGAGCCTGTTTCAGATCATACAATGCTTTGTCTAATTAGTAGACATAATCAGGAAACTAAGAGCTTTCAAATCTAGGAGGTTGCTGCACATATACTTCCTCATTTAATTATCCATTCAAGAATGCACTTTTGACATCCATTTGATATAGAATGAATTCTTTAAAGGCCGCGAATGCTATAAGTAATCGAATAGCTTCAAGCCTTGTTGCAGGAGCAAAAGTCTCATCACAGTCAATTCCTTCTTCTTGATTATACCCTTAAACCACCAGTCTTTCCTTCTTTCTTATAATTGTTCCATGTTCATATAACTTTTTTCAATACACCCATCTTGTTCCAATAAATGTTCCTCCTTCTGGACGAAGAATAAGATGCCATACTTTACTTTTCTCAAACTGATTGAGTTCCTCTTGCATAGTATCCAGTCTTCATCAAGGAGTGCTAACAAATAATTCATCCAAAAGACTTCAAATAAAAGAAAATCCAATCCAAAGGACAACTAGAACGAACAGATAATATAATACCAAAGATTAAAGTAATAATGAGATTAAATAAAATGATGGAACCTTTATTCGATTAAACAATGCTTCTAATGTCCGAACTAAACAGAAGATCGGACGAAGAATTTCCTCATCAATTACAAAAAATTTCAACTAAACTAGGTAGCGGTTGATTTCTTTTGTCGTTTTAGGTTCTACTATTTCTTTAGTGTTTTTCCATGGCTACTCATGGTGTTTTCATAGTGTTTTCATGGAGTTTAGTGGTGCGACTGATTTCTAGGCCCTCCTCAGATTTAGGTCTATAGGTTTCCATTTATATGTTTTACTGGATCTAGGGTTTAGTGTCTATATTGTTGTTCTATCCTTCCTTAAATGCTCTTATGAGTTTTGGATAATAACAAAAAACTTAGAGAGGAAGAATGGAATATTCTCCTATCCCATGGAATATGCCTCTCCTTAAGATTAAGATGAAATTTACTACGTGGCAACATACCAGTGGATTTGATCTCTTTTTGGATTTTCATTTTTTGATAATAACCAACAATAAAAATACTATTATAAAGACCACATTTTTTGTAATTTTTCTATTTCCTTAAAAATCAAAAACAAAAAATATATCTAAAACTGAATATTTTTGTGGTTTTCATTGTTTCAAGTAAAATATACTAAAAAAATTAAAAAAATTGAAATAAAGATAAGATTTAAAATAAATATTTAAAACTAAAAAAATTCAGATGAGGTCCTAATAAAGCTTAGGATTTTCTATGCGTGTCTAGATAGTATATTTGAGTTGTCAATGTGGAGTAGGCTGATGTAAGAATTCCTTATTACCCTTAAGAGTTTGATCGAAGGGATCATATAAAGACAATGATGAGCGTCTTAAATATAGTTGAAATGTCTTCCAATTAGGTAGATATGAACATGGAAGAGCGGTATTAACGCGCTAAGAAAGAGAAATCAGACTATTAAGAGTTAGATAAAATGTATTTATAAGACAATGTGGGTGATGATATTAGAAAGACTTCTAAGAATCATTTCATAAAGAATCCTTAGAAGGAATCTTATTACCTTCACATAGTATCCATGAGATTAGCATTTCCTGAGTATTAGAGTAAAGCAAATATAGATCAGTTTAGAGAATACATAATAGGTCCATAGCCTTATAGTGTCAACTTCAGACCTAAGGGGGAAGAGGGAGATGATATGTTTTGGGACCAAGTCGAGTGTTGAGAATCATATAGTGATGTGTTTAGAAAGAGTTATGGTGATATATCACAGTCCATTCCTAATCTAGCATATTCCTCAAGTTTCAATCGTTATAATACCTTATTGACATCTCACATATCAGCATTATGTCCATAACCTATGTTCATACACATCAGATAGATTTACATCTATGCTCAGTTCCTAGAATGAGAAGTGGTGACTTCAGTCAGCGATCCCTAATCTTACTCCATGAATCTAAGAATTTTCAGCCCTATGTTATAAGAATCATGTTACGTCATGTATGTTCGTAGACCAGATCTCTTGAATAAATCATGCTTATGATCTTTTTCTTTAAGCCCTTCCAGTGATCATTCATTTTTAGTCTTCATAGCAACGTTGATGATAGTAGATAAGTTATGGCAGATGGGAAGAGAGTGGGCATTCCTTATTGTGACAGTTGTGGTATGCTTATTCCATTTAAGGTTATAGACATGGAGGAAGAGAGAAATGAGATCATGTTGTGTGCAATAGATAGGTAAGAGTATATTGGTGTGCCCCTTTGGTAGGAGTTAATGCAAATGCGAATGTAAAGATACTAGGGTAGACCTGAAAATTCTTAAGTGGTTTTAACTTCAAAGAAGACATAAAGTGGTTAGAATGATAGGCTTGAATGTGTGTTTGTCTTTATGTCAATGATTGTAGTGGGCTATTGATGACTTCTTGTTAAGGATTTCAAGTAAGTGTATTAGAGTGGCTATAGAACTAGGCTTGAATATGTTGTTGATGGAATGTTGATGAATGCACGGTGCATTGGGTGTTTCTTGATTAGGACTCAAGGTTTGTTAAATGTGGTGGTAAGAAGTAGTACTCTTGGGATAAAATTCCGTATAGATATATAGAACATGAAGCTTGTAGTTCATATTAGTATGATCACGTTATGTGTAGCACCTTCTGACTTTGAGATAGGCTTGAACTCCGTGAGAGAATACAGTCAGACACAGGCTGGGAGCTATGAGTTTCAGTTATTTAAGTGTAGTATTAGAAAAGAAGAGCATAGTTGAGAAGAGTTGCCAAGATCAAAATCTGCCAGTTGTATCTCTTGATGCATAATAGCTTTATTCTTACTGCATGTCGAGGTATCCATGTTCCATGTCACATAGCTTAAGATAGAGTATGACTCTTTTTCAAATCATAATCGTTCATGCTTTATGGATCCATATCAGATGACTCAGATACTTTAGCATTATTAATACTTTATAGTTAGAAGTCTTCGGGGAATCATGTCCGTAATTCTGTTCCCAGAAAGTTATAGGGAATTTTATTTGAGATTATAGCCCTTCTCTTATTTCAGATCCAATATATATTCATGAGATTGAGTTTTTCAATTCTTGCATGGTATTTGTGCCGTGCGCTAATTACTAGCTTGGCATCATTCAAGGATAATGATCTCATGGGAGAGATATTATAACACCCCAAAACATTTTAAGCTAAGATCCAAACTAATTTTAGTATGCGTATAGGCCCGAACTCGATGACTTCTAATTTGTGCATAGAGGTTAATATGCTTTCTTAGGTAGTTGAAGTGTATTGGATGTGGGTTAGGGTCATAAGGAACCTCAAATACCTAGCCAAGTACAAAACATTCGTATCGGCTAAAATTTTGCATTAGTTCACATAAGGGTCAACTTCAAATGACCATATCTCTCAGCATATAAAGATTTAGGTAGTCCATGACCTATCAAATGAAAGTTCTATGAGTATTCTTTCTAATGCTGTCAAATTTCCACCATTCAGATTTTGGAGTAGAAAGTTATTACTGTTTTACTGAAACATTTATTGACTGGGCAACTCGGCGAGTTGGGGTCAATTCGGTGACTTACCGAATGGGTTAGGAAAATCGCCGATTTACCTTTCCAATGACTTGAAAACCTCCAAAAACTATTATTTTAGGTAGTATGAATCTCCCATTCAGCGATCCGCCGAATAGGTCTCCTGTGGGACCTCTAGATCGCCGATTTGGCAGATGAAACTTATTAAAAGGTCATTTTGTTTCTTCAATTTTTGTGGTTTTCTTACATTCCTATAATGGAATTCTTGACCTTTTACCCTCAATTAACTTCCCTAAGACTATATTATGGCCTTATAACCACCCCATTCACGTGTAACACCCTGTGTTATCCTAGCCCAAACTAGGCTCGAAAGAGAAATTTGAGGAAAGGAACTAACCCTGAGGACCCCGAGTGTTCTCTAGGATTCATTAAGAGTTCTACTAATTGTAGGGAGGAATCATAGTCCCATCCTACACTTAGAGAAATTATGAGCATTGAGATTTACTCCTACGATAGACATTATGAGGCATAATGATTTCTATGAGTCATATTGACCAAATTTAAGAGCTCGAATGTCACTCCTACGAGTCACATTGATGACTCATCAAAAAGTATATGAGTCGTAAGAATGACTTGTATGAAAAGTTTAGAGACTCATTATTTCCAATTTCTGAGAAACCCAAGTATCCTACAACTCGTAGACCTAAGTCGTAGACCCTTACCTTTTCCAGCTCATTTTCATGATTGAAACTGATGGCTTATGGAAGTTTCTACGAGTCATAAAAACATTTCATAGATGTCAAATTTTAGGATTTTAATAAAGGGTATTTATGTCTTTTACCACCCTTCCGAAACAAAAACCCTAACATTTTGGGAATAAATTGAATCCCTTTTCAGTATCCTAAATGCCAAAAACTTTCATTAATAATTAGATTAATTGAGAGCAAGGATTGGAGAAAAGGAGAAAGTCTAGGGTTCAAGGTATTCGAGTAAGGTCTTCGAATCTTTGATAGTTCTTCGAGTACAGATATGTAAGGCTGAACTAAAACATGGATTTTGTTCCTCCATGTGGGCATGATTTTGATAGGTTGATTGGGAATGGATTGAGTCCCCATTGATGTGCTTCTTGAGAAATTCTTTTCTAAAATTTACCAATTTATTGAATATAATTAAGTTCATGCCTTTCTATGAATAAATTCGTTGAACATATGATTTGTACTACTTGTTTTATAATCCCTAATAGCATGTTGATTGAGATTGAATTGTATTTATCTAAAGATTGAGTGTAGAGCCTTGAACTTGTGAATGTATGATAATAACTGTGATATGAGCATGATGATAGTGTTGATGAACTAATAGTCCTTTATACTTTCATAATTAAACCCAAGTGAGTGGTCTTGACTGAATGTTGTCATAAATGATTGTCTAAAACTTCTCTTAAAATAAATGATTTGGAAGGATTGGGAAATTGATTGGTTGAGAGTATTGGTTTGATAGAATTGATGAATCAAAAAGAGTCCAATAGAGAGTTATTAATTTGGTTTGATCTGGATCGATTGTCTTATGAGCTTCGAGTCTTGGAAGGAACATTGAGCACCGAATTGGGCAAGAGTAAGTAATAATTCGAACCCAATAACTATGTCAACAAATAGAGAAGAGGATTAAACCGTTAAATGGACATTTCCTAAAATATTGTCCTAACATGATAGGACTTGATTGGTATTGGATCCATGATTGGTTGATTCATTCTTACCCTGGCAAGGTATTGCACGGACGTGGCAACAACGTCGACTTGTTGTATTATGACTGGATCATAAGTGATGGTTGTTGGATAAGAGAAACTACCATATAGGTCTTGATAATACTCTGATTGGATTGGATTGGATAGTATATAGTGGTTTTTTTTCTAAATCTTATTCTTATTTAGACTTAGGACATCTTGATTCAGTTGTTCACCTTCCCGATTTGATATCTATGAGTTGATTTGATTCTACCTTGATGCATGTTTCATTATTCTATATTACATACTAATACATTACATGTACTTATGTCCATTTGGGTATGCATTATTTAATGATGCAGATACAGGTACTAGAGATCATTAACAGGCACATCATTGAGGATCTATTTGCATTTAGCTATTTGGTGAGTTCTCCCTAGTTTCAGAGGATATCACATTTATCTTTCTTGCTTTTGAGTTAGATTTTCATCATTTGATTTGAGGTAACCATTAACCTGTCATTGGCACCATTTAGATAGTTGATAGAGGCATCATAGACTAGATTGTTGATGTTGTCAATTAGTTTTATTATTGGCTAGTTTCATTCATACTAGTCCTGTTTATTTGATTTATTGGAAAGATTGTTGTCCTTTGGCCTTATTTATAAGTAAGTATTTTTAATAACTTGAGTCTTCTGCTGATAGAACGTGATTGAATGAACATGTGATTGGGCTAAGTGGTTCGTTGAGGAACAAAATGGTTTTTAAGTGCTGAACACGTCTAGGTTACCCTCCCGGAGTTTGACAAATTTGGTATCAGAGTACAACATTCAGGAGTCCTAGGATGTCTATGAAGTTGTGTCTAGTAGATTCTTACTTATGGTTGTGTTGTGCACCACACTTATAATAAGGAGGCTATACAAAAAATTTCCTTCATAATTTGTGTGTTACACACTTGCAGATAATGCCTCCTAAATGCACTGCTAGTGAAAGCCGCAAATACTGAGGTTCCACAATCTGGGATGCCCCTAACATCTGAAGTGAGAACTATGGGCCGACCTACATAATTTGGATGCCCACAATATCTGGAGTGAGAACTAAGGGACGGTCTACTAGGTCTACTGAGGCACCCCTAGAGCATACTACTCAGCCAGCTCCTACTTCAGAAGATGAGTTCAGAGGTACCATCACTCTGCTCACCAAACTAATAACTGGCCAGAGGGGTAACTAGGGTTCACCGGCTCTCAACTCTAACTCTCATGCACTGTCATCTTCGGTGAGGATCTGAGACTTCTTGAAGATGAACCCACCAGTCTTTACGGGTTCTAAGTTTGAGGAGGATCCACAAAATTTCATTGATAAGATATAAAAGATATTGAAAGTGATGGATGCTAGGATTGACGGGGTCACGTTGGTGTCTTATCGGCTCAAGAATGTGGTAAACGTGTGGTATAACCAGTGGGAGGAAGGTAGAGGTAAGGATGTTGTTCCAGCTATTTGGGATGAGTTTGAGAAAGCATTTATTGATCACTTCTTTCTAGAGAATTGAGGGAAGAGAAGGTATAAGAGCTCATGAATTTGAAGCAAGAGAGCTTGACTATGAAGGAGTACAACCTCAAATTTATCCAGCTGTCTAGATATGCTCCGGAGATAGTCAAAGATATGTGGTCTAAGATGAGGAAGTTTGTCTCTAGATTAGGGAGACATGTAAAGAAGTAGTGTAAAGCATCACTGCTGATTTTTGACATGGATATTTCTAGGTTGATGGTGTAAGCTCAACAGGTAGAGGATGATAAGAGGAAAGACAGGAAGAGCACTTGAGCAAAAAGGCAAAATCGTTTGAGCATGAGAATAGCAGAGGCAGAGTAAGGGAAACAAGTCCTTCTTCCATAAGATGTCTTTTAACTATGATCCATGAGCGGCAAGTGCACTTGCACTGCATAATAGGAATGATCAGTAGGTACAAAGTCACCAGAATTCCATAGCCTAGGGTTCTCAGTCCCAGGCTAGTGTGGCTTAAGGTTCGAAGGGAAAACCCCCTTGTGGCAAGTACGGTAATCTCCACTTGGGAGAGTTCAGAAAGGGGAAGAATGGTTGTTATAAATATAGAAAAGTGGGTTACTTTCAGAGAGAGTGTCCGACCTGGGTCAATAGAAGCCAGTCTTCTACCACAGCACCATCGACTAGAGATAGTAAGAGGGGCACTACTTTAGGTATGGGCGGAGGTACAAACTGTGTATATGCATACAAACTATCTATATACCATGGGAGGTACAAACTCCCCAAATGTATGATGGATATGATTCGAGTCTTTACTCTTGATTGTTATGTTTTGATAGATCCGAGTGCCACATTATCATTTGTATCTCCTTATGTGGCTAGTAGATTTGATAGAATTATTGAGTGTCTTCTTGAGCCTTTCAGCGTATCTACTCCTTTTGGTGAGTCTATCTTAGCTGAGAGGTTCTATAGAGATTGTGATATGTCTATCTATCACAAGGATACCATGACGGACTTAGTCGAGTTGGACATGGTTGATTTTGATGTGATTCTTGGCATGGATTGGCTTTATACTTGTTATGCCTTTGTTGATTGTAGAAATTGGATTGTTAAGTTCAGTTTTCTGAATGAGCCTATCTTAGAATAGAGGGATAACCTTGTTGTGCCTAACAGTAATTTTATCTCCTACCTTATGGCTAAAAAGTTGATCTCTAAAGGGTGTATTTATCACACCGATTGTTAGAGTCAAAGATAATAGTGTTGAGTCCCCTACTCTTTAGTCTGTCTCAATTGTAAATAAGTTTTCTAAGGATCTGCCCATAGTCCCTCCTGATAGGGAGATTTACTATGGGATTGATATTGTTTCTGATACGAAGCTTATCTTTATTCTACCATATAGAATAGCCCTTGTCAAGTTGAAAGAGAAGCTGAAAGATCTCCTAGATAAGGGATTTATTAGGCCGAGTGTCTCAACTATGCGAAAGAATGATGGGTCGTTGAGAATGTGCATTGACTATCGTCAACTAAATAAAGTCACCCTAAAGAACAAATATCCATTTTCCAGGATAGATAATTTATTTAACCAGCTTCAGGGTACCACTTGCTCCTCAATGATAGACCTTAAATCAGGCTACCACCAATTGAAAGTGAGAGAATGCAACATACCAAAGACTATTTTCCAAACCCAGTATGGTCACTATGAGTTTTTTGTTATGTCCATCAATTTGACTAATGCTCCTACAGTGTTTATAGACTTGATGAACAAAATGTTTGAACAGTATTTGGATATGTTTATGATTGTATTTATAGATGATATATTGATCTACTCGAGGAGTGAGGAGGACCATGCTATTCATCTCAGAATTGTCCTTCAAACTCTTAAGAAGAATGAGTTATATGCTAAATTTTCCAAATATAAGTTTTGGCTTGGGTTCTCTTAGGCTATATTATTATTGGGGACGGTATACGAGTTGATTTGTAAAAGATTGAAGCAGTTAAGAATTGGCCAAGGCCCACATCACCGCATGACATAAGAAGTTTCTTGGGTTTGGATGGCTACTACCATAGATTTTTTTAAGGGTTCTCATCTATATCTTCACCATTTACTAAGCTAACTCAAAAGAAGGCTAAGTTTCAATGGTCAGATACTTACGAAAAGAGTTTTGAAGAGTTGAAAACAAGATTGACTATTGCTTAAGTGTTATCCCTACCTGAGGGAACGGATGATTTTGTTATCTACTACAGTGCATCTAGAGTTGGATTGGGTTGTATTTTAATGCAGAAAGGATAGAAGGGCAAAGTTGTTTCTTATGCTTCCAGAAAGCTTAAGACTCATGAGAGGAACTACCTGACTCATGACCTTGAGTTGTTAGTCATAGTGTTCGCTTTCAAGATTTTTTGTCCTTATATTTATGGCATGCATCTTGATGTGTTCATAGATCACAAGAGCCTTCAATATGTTTTTACGCAGAAGGAGTTGAACCTGAGGCAGAGGACATGGGTTGAGTTGCTCAAGGATTATGATATGAGCATTCTCTACCACCGAGGTAAAGTTAACGTTGTTGTTGATGCTCTTAACAGGTTATTTATATGGAGCACTACCTATGTAGAAGAGGAAAAGAAAGATTTGGCCAAATAGGCGCATAGGATTGCACGTTTTGGAGTTCAACTTATTTACTCTAGTGAGGGTGGTACAATAGTTTGGAATGGAAATAAATCATCGCTCCTTGTAGAGGTGAAAGAAAAGAGAGATCAGGATCCCATTCTCCCTCAACTGAAAGACCAGGTTCACAAGAAGAAAGTGATGATTTTTTCCAAAGGGGGAGATGAAGTGTTGATGTATCAAGATAGATTATGTGTTCTGAGCATTGATGTCATTCGAGAGAGGATCATGGCAGAGTCCCATAACTCTAGGTACTCCATCCATCCAGGTGCTACAAAGATGTACCATGACTTGGGAGAAGTATATTGGTGGAGTGGAATGAAAAAAAATATAGCGGAGTTTGTGTCTAAGTGCCCGAATTGCTAATAAGTTAAAGTTGGGCACCAAAGGCCTTGCGGAATATCTTAGAATATAGAAATTCCATAATGGAAGTAGGGGATGATCAATGTGGACTTCATTACAGGTTTACCACGATCCTTCAAACAACGTGACTATATTTGGGTAATTATGGATAGGATGACCAAATCCGCCCATTTCTTGCCAGTTAAGACTACAAACACTACAGAGGATTATGCCAGACTATATCTTGGAGAGATTGTTGGATTGTACGGAGTTCCTTTGTCTATTATATTAGATAGGGGGATTTTTTCACTACTCAATTTTGGAAGTCATTCCAAAAAGGTTTAGGGTCAAGAGTAAACCTGAGTACGGCTTTTCATTCGCGGACAGATGGCTAGGCAGCGTACGATTCATATTTTGGAGGATATGTAAGAGCTTGTGTCTTCGACTTCAAAGGTAATTGGGATGATCATTTACCTCTTATCGAATTTTCATACAATAATAACTTTCATTTGAGCATTTAGATGGCTCTCTATGAAGCTCTATATGAGAGGAGATATAGATCGCAGATCAATTGGTTCGAGTTTAGTAAAGCTGAGTTAATTGGACCAGACTTGGTTCATCAAGCCATGGAGAAGGTAAAGATCATCCATAGAGGTTGAGAACTACTTGGAGTCATCTAAAATCATATATTGATGTTAGAAGGAGAGATTTGGATTTCGAAGTATATGATTGGGTATACTTGAAATTTTCGCCCATGAAGGATATGATTCGGTATATTCCATCAAGTATTTTGGTGAGACCTTTTTGTATTTAATTAGAGGAACTCCTGAATCTTTACTTTCTGCATTTCAAAGTAGTCATGAGCCTGTCCCGGTACATATTCAGAGTCGGTTTAGAGGCTTCATAGTGTAGTCATGTAGAGTTTGAGTTTATTCAGTTTTATTCAGTTAGACAGGCCAAGGATTTTCTAGGGACCAACAATGAATTTCGAGTGCCGTCCACGTCCAAGACGTAGGCTCGGGGCGTGACATAATCATAAGAATTATTTGATAAATTAAGAACATAATACCAACACTTTAGGAATCATCATTGTACTTCTCCACTTTCTCTTGATGAGAAATATGTTTATCATAATTCATAGAGAGGGTGTCAAATTTATTAGGATTCTTCTCAGTTAACACATAAGAAACATTGAGAAAACTTAAGTAGAAAAGTACTTTACCCTTTTATCTCTTGAAATGACTACCATTTAACCAAAATGGCTTGTTAAGATCTCCCATCTTGATATTCCCGAATTTTTCAATTGTAGCCATATTGAATATCCTCAAAATTTTTGGTGAAAATTACAAGATTACAAATTACAATTGAAAACCAAAATGGCGCAGATATCTCACTCTCTTTAATGAGAGTGAAGCCCACTGCAGCAAATCTTTTCACTGGTTCAACAATATTCTTGTTATTTTGGTCCCCTCTAGGATTCAACAACCCAATCAAAAAGTGTAACTCAACAACCCAATCTCAAAGTGTAACTCAACAAACTCTAGAAAACAATTGAGTCCAAAGCTCCATAAAAAGAATACCTCTTTTCAATTATTAAGAACTCACTTTTAACGAACTTTTATGCACTTTATATTTTCTTTTATGTAAACACCAAAGTAAGACTATATCTATTTATACGTGAGGAAGTCTTCCAAGCAATGAATAGGAAGATAATTGTGAAGTAAATAAAGAAGATAAATTACCTAGAGGTTACACAAGTTACAAGGTATAATGGAGGAATAATGAATGAGGCAATGGAGATTGAATGGAGAAATAATAGCCAAAGGCTGACCACATTCAACCATTTATCACTAAATACAATGATTATAAAAATGCCATCAAATGCCATCAAGCCACCAACTGAAGGCAACAACTAATTCATTAAGAGCAGCACTCTTGACTCCAAAAAAGAGCAAATTTCCTATAAAAAAGCAAATTAATATTACTAATTATTAATATTAAAAGGCTATAGACCAACAGCTGGAACCAAACTAGTTGGGTTAAAGTGTAGTTGATTGATTGATTGTTTGTTTGTTGTTAGCACAACTTTTGGGTTCACCATGTAGTCTTCTCTTTGATTTGTGGATATTTCTATTGCATGTCTCCATTCATATGATGTTATCTTAAATCTTTTTGCAGCAAAGACCAAAGTTTGGGGAAATGAGGGATGGACAATGTAGTGATCTATTGTGTATACATCCAGATACACAATAATTACTGGTCTTGAAATAATAGGGTGAAACTTGGCTTGCATAATCAAAGGTCTAGCTGGGATGTTAGGACCATTAGATGGCAAACATCCAGAAATATTAGAAGCCAACATAGGGAAATTATGGCGAAACATGCTCATCAACTGTGCTGATTGAATTGGATTTTCATTGCTTTCCCTACAAGCCTCTCTAGCAGATTGGGGTTCCTCCACAGTTCTAAACTCAACCAATGAGAAATTGTTATCATAAAATGTTTTGCTTCCATTAAGCTAACCAAGAAAAATCATATCATTGTGTATCATAATGTTATCCACATGGACCGATGGAGGATAACTTATACACAAGACTTTACTAGGTGACTGAAATAATACGAAGAAGAAGAAGATAAGAGTTAACAGCTGAACAACATTGTATGTTTTATCTAATTACTGAGAAAAGAAATTAGAAATCTTTCAAAGACAAATGAACATTACATGTTGCCTTGTGAAGACAACATTCTTAGGATGAGAGTAGTTCCTAAAAAAATCTCAATGCATAAGCCAAGGGTCATGATGACCAATGCTCCTATTGGGATAGTGTACATTACTTATTTTGACCTAACTCCATAGGAGCATTCGCCATCATTACCCTCGGCCTATGCATTGAGATTTTGTTAGTAACTACTCTCATCCTATGAATGTTGTCTTCACAAGGCAATATGTAATGTTCCTTTGTCTTTGAAAGGTTTCTAATTTCTTTTCTTAGTAAATAGACAAAAAATGCAATGTCGTTTATTTGTTCACTCTTATCTTATTCTTCTTCTTCTTTCAGTTTCTTAGTAAAGTGTTGTGTATAAGTTATCCTCCATTGGTACATGTGGATAATGACATGATACACAATGCTATGATTCTACTTGGTGAGATTAATCGAATCAAAACATTTTATGATAAAATTTCTCATTGGCTGAGTTTAGAACCGTGGAGGAAGCCCAGCATGCTAAAGAGGGATTTTAGGGAAAACTTTTCAATATTCCAAGAATCACAATTGAATATTCAAGCAATGAAAATCCATTTCAATCAGCAGAGATGATGTGCATGTCTCACCATAATCACCCTATGTTGGGTTCTAATGTACATGGATGTTTTCCATCTTATGGTCCTGACATCCTATCTAGACCTTTAAGTATGCAAGGCAGGTTTCTCCCTGTTATTATAGGCCCAGAATTTGCTGATTTACCATTGCTAAGTAATCCTAATGACTATATATGGCATGGCATAATCATGAAGGATGGGTTATATGTCTGCAATGCTTACTGCAGTGAAATTCATGGATACTAAGTTATAAGTATTGTTTGTACTTTCCTCGTTATCTCTTGAGGGAGAGATCTATCTGTGACATAGTCAATTGCTCCTATAGAACGGGCTAGACAGTCTAACCAAAAAACTAAGCAGATGCAGCTGTTGGGTTCAGCATTGTTTCCTTCTTGCCTGATACTGATCAAACGGATTTTGCCTCATACACAAAAAAATTAAGGTAACTGATGTTACAAGGGTTATGGAAGGTTATTGAGGAGGCCTTTCCAGAAGAATTGAAACAATCTGAAAAATCACACTTGAAGGAGGTCTCACTAGTTTAGATACGACGAGATAATCATCAAAGTTCAGGAATCTCAACTGGAATACCTCACTGCACCGGTACCGGTTATGAGCCACATTCAGCGAAGAGTTTTTGGTCTTTGTCCCCTTAGATTTGATTGCGATCTTCATGACCATTACAGTTAACATTATTTGGAAAATTGCGGAAAAATATTTACGGCAACAACATGGAAAAAGTTAGAAGATGTGTATTCTAAAATGTCATTGAAAAATCCCCTCTACTTGAAAAAGTGGTTGTAAAATCTTTGTAGAGGGGACTGCCTACCTAGGTGATGATAATTCATGAGAGGTAGAGGGGACTGGTAACATCAAATTAAGAATGGTCTATGGTATTATCAAAAATATTGAGAATTGGCATGTTTCTTAAATGAAGAGAAATTTGATTTCTCTTCGACTTTGGATGATCAAGGTTATAAGTTTCACTTAGAGAATGGAAACGTAAAGTGTGTAAAGGCTCCATGGTACTCATGAAGGCAAGTTTATTTCTAAACCGTATTAACTTTAAGCCTATGTATTTAAAGGGGAAGCAGTTGTAGCTTCTGGGAAGAGTGATCTGAACCAGTCTTAATTGTGGCACATGCAACTTGGTCATATGAGTGACAATAGATTTTCTTTGTTGAATGAGCAAAATTTTATGTAATTTGCTTTAACAGTTGCATAGATTGTTCACGTGCTTGAGACTAATTGTTCTAAAGAAGTTATTTCTAGATCAAAAGTAGATCAGCGGGCTTGTGCTATGTGTGAAGAGATTGAGTCTTTTCAAAAGAATCAAATATGGAATCTTGTTTCAATGCCAAAGGCACAAAATATAGTCAAAAGTAATTTTATCAGAGAAATTATATCTAAAGGTGTTGTTGATATGAAGAAAGTGTCTGCACATGATAATCAAATTGATATGATGACCAAGACAATTCCAACAAATAAGTTTAGGCATTGCCTAGACTTGATTGGCGTGTATAGTACTCGATAAGACCATTTGAGGAATAAGGACAAGGTAGAGAGAGGTTATTCCTATTGATGAAGGAAATTCAAGGGGAAGATTTATTAATTATGTCTTGAATTTTTCCCTAATATAGTTTAGGAAACTCATAATCCCTATTGGTTTAGGATACCCTTTGTCCAAATAGATTTGGAAAAAGGAGCATTTTTTCTTCTAGGACTGGAATGGCTGGCTCGTCAAAAGTCCGGTTCCTTCGCGAACGAAGTTCAGAATCAACAAGGGTTCGTGGTTTGGGACAACAAGGGTTCGTCAATTATTTGTTCAGATTTGGTGGTAAAATTGTCAACATTGTGATTTCAAATCAACTAGAGGAACTCCTTACCTTTCTCCATAACAAATTAAAAAAACTTGCCAAACAAAATTTGCAATAAAATAAGTAGACGCATAGAAAATAGAAAGAAGATATAGATGATATAAACTAGGAAGAAAAGAATTACAAATATACAAATGTGCCAATATGGATCGAATGCAATGAACACGGAGAGAAAAAATGTATCAAAAACAAATATTGTTTCCATAAATCTGAAATCATTTCCTTTGCAAAATCTATGCATATGGTATCCAATTCCTTCCCAGCCAAGTGTGATTGATGTATAAAACTTGTTAATTGAAAAAAATTTGCTCAATAGATGAGGCAAATTACATTTTCTCAAAATTACAGATAAGTATCGCACAAATCAAAGGGTTCATTGAGTGTGTAGTTAATTATATGTTCTTTTTAGTTTTTACAATAGATGTTTATTTATATCTAACACATGAGTGATATTTGAAAAAGGACATTTTCTAAAAATGTAATACATAAGACTGCCTCAAACATATAAGACCTCCGCCATCATAATCTACACAAATAAACATGTAAGACCACCATGAAAATATAATGCATGTTTTCATAGAATTTAATCATTTTAACTACTCTAACAAAAATACATGGGACACATGTGCTATGCATAAAACCAGAAACTACTTTATAGATATAACCGAAGCATATGTGACCACTTATAACTTCGGATTCACATAAACCTCTCTTTACAACGATCGCCTCTTCTCCTTCTCATATAAGATAAGAAAACCTAAAGAAAAGAGTGTCATTCACAAAGACTTGGTTAATTGCCTCATCTTCTCCGCCGCAATCAACAATATATCTTCTCTCTTTTCTTGTTTGCCCAAATTTCAATTTGATAGTTTTGTGTTTTAGACTTTATTTTTTTGTGTTGACTAGCTTTCTAGGGTTTTAATAATGGCGATGCTATTAAAAACACTTTCAAAGAATATGGGTGGGTAACCATGATGTTACCGATGTTGATATAATGTCCCTAGTCGAGAAGTATGGCCTTTGTGATAGCATAACCTCATATATCTCTCAGGGATTTGGATTTATCCATTTCAGTAACATCAACGACTCTAAGGAGGCTAAAGACGCCCTTCAAGAGGAATTCCATGAAAAAAGGATCCGACATTGCAAACTTGATCCTAAGAGGAATTCCATATGAAAAGAATCCTTGAAGGGATTCTTTAGCCTCCTTAGAGTTTTTGATGTTATTAAAATAGAGAAATCCAAACCCGCGAGAGGAATATGAAGTTACGTTATCAAGCAGGTCATACTTCTCGAACAAAGACATTAGATTGACATCGATAAGTCATGGGCTAGATTACCCACCCATATATATTCTTTGATGATATTTCTCCTGATATCTCCCTAGAAAGCTAGTCAACTCAAAATATGAAACCTGGAGCACAAAACTATCTAATCGAGATTTGGGCAAAGAAGAAAACAGAGAAGATTTTATTTTTGACTGTGGCGGAGAAGAAGGGGTAATTTAGTAAGTGAAGCTTTGTGAATGACGCTTCTTTCTTTAGGTTTTCTTATATTATGTGAGAAGGAAAAGAGGCGATGGTTTCAAATAGAGGATTTTGTGAATCAAATTTATAAGTGGTCACATGTACTTGGTTATATATGTTTAAAAACGTGTGATTCTTTCTCCCTACTTTATATCATCTATATATTCTTTCTATTTTCTATGCATCTACTTATTTTAATACAAATCTCGTTTGACTCGTTTTTTATTTTAAGTGTACAGAGCAAGGTAAGGACTTCCTCTATATGATTGGAAAGCACAATGTTGACAATTTTAGTAACAAAACTTAACAAATAATTGACAAAGGAACAACAAAAATCCATCCAAATTAAACAAAGAAGAAATAGAAAAAAAAACACAAACTAGCTTTTCAAACTTGATCCTAAGAGGAATTCCATGAAAAAGGGATCCATGTGTCACACCATTTCTTCTCAACAAAAATCATAAGAAGAAGAAAACTATTTCCAATTGAAATGATGGTATTGAATAACGATTATGTTATTTACAGAATGACCAATTGGAATTAAGTTATGATAATCCAAGTGACCTTTTTGAATCCCTAATCAAAAGAAAATTACTCTTTTCATTGGTCCGGAAAAATAAAAGAGCAGATAAGAAATTTTGTTGACCTAGGCAAAGGTATGAGGCACCCCTGAATCCTGTGGTTCTAACATGGTCACTTTTATAAACTTTTATCGTTTGCCTATGGTTTGCTTAAACTGTTGAATTTTATTAGTCTTAACTAAGATGCAAATCTATAACCTCCGCTCTGACATACTCTTAGCAAGATGTGTAAATGCGACCTTCTCATGTATCACACCTAGTATTGAGTCTACACGTTTGTTGAATCAAAGTTATATAAATTTTCAAGAGGATTTTGGGTCAAGACGCATAAACGCAACCTCTCCATTTTATTTACTTGTCTATATCTAAGATGCAAAGTTGCGACCTTAGTTAAGAGGACAGATTATGCATGCTAGCTCTCGCTAGAGCTTAGAACTTGAAGCAATTATTACTTCACTAAGGCCGGACAATTATTTGTCCATCTTTACAAATTAGTAATTAATACTTCACTAAGACCGGACATTTTATGGGTTAAAGCAAGACCCTTAGTTTTCGATTAAGGATTTGGTAAATCTTACCTAATTTCTTGGAGTTCAAGTCATTCGTAAATCAAGTGGTCTCGTGTTATCTCAGAGAAAATACATAGAGGATATTGTGGATCGTTCTTCCATGGATGGTACAAAATCTGCTTTAACTCCACTCGTGACAACAAATTCTCTTATGTTAGATGATAGTGCTCATCTACATGACCCTAAGTAGTATCAGGTTCTTGTTGGTTCCCTTCAATATTTGTTACTAACACGTCCGTATATTGCCTTCGCAACACATCGTCTTTCTCAATTGGCGTACAACCCAACAATTAACTACTAGACTGCCTTGAATCGTGTTATTCGCTATCTTATTGGCACAATTGATCATGGCTTATTCTTACACAAGAGTTCTCCACTTTATTTACATGTCTCTTTCTGATGCAGATTGGGCAAGAAATAAAGATGATCAGACGTCTTCTAGTGCTCATGTTATTTTTCTTGGTAAGAATCCAATATGTTGGAGTGCAAAGAAGCGACACTCTGTGGCGCATTCTTCAACCGAGGTTGAATATTATTTTGTTGCCACAACACATGCAGAGTTGTGTTGTCTTCGAAATCTTTTTCAAGAACTTTCACTCAGCTCTCTTCAACCTCCGATCACTTATTGTGATAACTTGGGCTCCATTTATTTTGCTACTAACCCAGTGTTCCACTCCAAAATGAAGCATTTGGAAGTTGATTATCACTTTTTCCGATCTCTTGTTCATCAAGGATTTCTTTGTGTTATGCATGTCTCTACTAAATATCCACTTGCAGATGCACTTACGAAACCATTAGCTCGTCCAGATTTTCAAAGATTGCGATCCAAGATTGGCATTCTTGCTCTCTCCAATGACCACAATCTTGAGGGGGAATCTTAGAAGAATATCATGCCCTTATTTCTCTCTATCAAATATAGTAAATTGATTGTATTATATCTTTAATGATTGTAGGATATGTAATTTATTCTAATTGATTTAGATACCTTTTATATCTTTATTCCTTTCTTTGTCATCAAGACAATCATGCGTGTATGTATTCATAACCTTTTTTCAATACAATGATCAAGCATTAACTTTCACTGCAACTGCTTTAAACGCGATCTATTCCCATGTATGACACCTACTATTTAGTGTACATGTTTGTTGAACTAAAGATTTATCAATTTTTAAGAGGGTTTGGGTCAAGAAACGATAATGCAATTAATACTTCACTAAGACGGGACAATTAATTGTCCATATTTACACATTAATTAGTAATTAATTAAACTTATACATAATTTAGGCCCAAAATTCTCGTACTAGCATTCTAGACCAAATTTATAAATAAAACAAAGCATTCAAACTTGATTAAGAAAGAACAAAAGTAACATCACAGCTATTAAAACTTCATACAAACAATCGTCAACAAAACGACTTTTACTGCCTCATTTGGACTACTCACAAATTAACTTGCTCAAACTTTAACACATCAACTAATATAAGAAGCCCAGAATACTTAAAAGTTAAGCTATTCAAATCAAAATTTAAACTATTGGAAAGAAAAATCAACGTGACCATCGTCGTTGTATACTATTCAGCAAAAATATTAAATTAAGCTAAGCGTTTTGGTCCATACAATACTATTAATAAACATCAAATGGTTTCTAACTCAACCTCTAACATTGATAAGAAGGACAATAAATTTAAACATATCATGATACTATGTGTGAACTCATAGACATGCTAACAAATAATTCACGCAAAAGAATTCAAATAAAAGAGAATGCAATCAAAGGGACATCAAGAATGGACAAATGATATAATAGCAAAGATTGAAATAATAACTGAGATTAAATAAGAAGATGGAACCTTTATTTGAGTAAACAATGCTTCTAATGTCCGAACTAAACTGAGATCTGAAACGAATTAAATTGACACCTCGAACCAGAGATCCGATGAAGAATTTCCTTCTCAATCTCAAAACATTTCCACTAAACTTGTGATGGTTCATGGATCCACATACGAGCTGTGTATTATTGGAAACATAGGGATTTGATTTAGGTAGCGGCTAATTTCTTTTGTCATTATACGTTCTACTATTTCTTAGGTGTTTTTACATGAGCAGGTTTTTTCATGGCTGCTCATGTTGTTTTCGTAGTGTTTTCATGGAGTTTAGGTGGTGCGGCTGATGTCTAGGTCCTCCTTAGATTTAGGTCTATAAGATTCTATTTATAGGTTCTACTAGGTTTAGGGTTTGGTGTCTATATTTTTGTTCTATTCTTCCTTAAATGCCCTTGTGGATTTTAGATAACATCAAAAAACATAGAGAGGAAGAATGGAATATTCTCCTCTCAAATGGAATATGCTTCTGATTAATATTGAGATAAAATTTACCACGTGGCAACATACCATTGGGTTCAATCTTTTTTTGGATTTTCATTTTTTTTAAAATAACCAACAATAAAAATAGTATTATAATATTAAATATAAGAAAAATTAATGAACATATTTTTTAAAAATTTTCTATTTCCTTAAAAATCAAAAAACTATTATCTAAAAATTACTATTTTTGTGGTTTTCATTCTTTCAAGTAAAATATACTAAAAACAAAATTAAAATTGAAATAAAGCTTAGATTAAAAATAGATATTTAAAACTAAATATAGACACCTTGCCCCTTTGACTTGAAACATGAATAGTTTTCAGACAAAGAAGCAAACAACGAGACAAGTTTTGACCTAATCATTTTTGGAAGGGGAAAGTAAAGATATGATCGAATCCTGATTTTGGACAGCACCCTGGGTTATAAGCGAATCAGGTCATGTGTAGTTCAAGAAGATAGAAGGATGAGATGAGTTTGAGGTTGAATGAGGTCTCTTCGAGACTACGATTGTTACATTTAAATGAAAGACAAAAAATAAGAAGAAAATACAAGTACAGGATCCTATCTATGTAACTTCCATTGAATCTTCAATCTTCATTTCTTGTCAAGTGATGAGCTATGCATTTTGATCTAAAGTTGAAAGTGAACCCCATTCTTCAGGGCTCCTGCTACTTAATATAGAATGTTGACTTTGTTTTTCAATGAACTCTTAAGCTTGGAATGTGGATTTTCCTTCTTCCCTATAGGGGTTCCTGAGATCAAAGCAAAATACAAAAATTGAACAATTTTTTCCCTAGTTTAAATAAGAAATTTTTTGTGAATATGAATCAAAGATGGTGCTTAGATTATGTATTGAAGTTTTGAGCGATACTCCAACTTTATTGCAATGCATTCCCATGGATTTTGATTACTGAAAGTAAACTCCATTCTTTATGGATTATGTTAAACTAAATTATATTATTCACTAAGTCCTGTTAAACAAAATCTCATTTTCCAGGAGGGTCTTGCTAGTCCTATTTTTTAGAAAGGTCTTGCTAATTCCATTATCCAAGAGGGTCCTACTAAATTAAGTCCATATTCAATGAGGTCTTGCTAATTCCATTTTCTAGGAGGGTCCTAATAATTTAAGTCGTATTTTTCAGGATGGTCATGCTAATTTCATTTTCCAAAAGGGTCCTACTAAATTAAGTCCCACTTACCATGAAGGTTTTGCTAATCCCATTTTTCAGGAGGGTCCTGCTAAATTAAGTCTTATTTTCTAGAAGGATCCTGCTAATCCCATTTTCTAGGAGGGTCCTACTAAATCGCATTTTATAGGAGGGTTCTACTTATCCCATTTTTCACGAGGGTCGTGCTAATCCCATTTTTCAAGAGAATCCTGCTACATCCCATTCTTCAAGAGGATCCTATTAAATTCCATTTTCAAGGAGCACTTGTTAATCCCATTTCTAGGAGGGTCCTGCTAAATGTCATTTTCCAGATCCCACTAATCCCTTTTTTTCCAAGATGGTCTTGCTAAATTCTATTTTTTAGGAAGGTTCTGTTAATCCCATTTTCGAGGAGGGTCCTCCTAAATATCATTTTCTAGGAGGTCTTGCTAAGCCCATTTTCTACAAGGGTCTTGCTTAATTAAATCTCATTTTCTAAGAGAGTCCGACTAATCCCAATTTCCAAAAGGGTCCGGCTACACTAAATCCATTTTCCAAGAGGATGCTGCTACATTCCATTTTCTAAGAGAATCTTGCTAATCTCATTTCTTAGAAGGGTCCTGCTAAACTAAATCTCATTTTCAGGAGAGGAGCTTGCTAAATCTCATTTTCCAAGAGGGTCCTGCTAAACCTATTTTCCAAGAGGGTCTGACTAAACTAAACCATTTTTTTCACGAGGTTCTTGGTAGCTATATCTCATTTTCCAAGAGGGTCCTACTATTCCCATTTTCCAAGAATGTCCTACTAAATATTTTCCAGGAGGGTCCTACTAAACTTAATCTCATTTCTCAGGAGGATCTTGCTCATCTCATTTTCTAGTAGGGTCCTAATAATCCCATTTTTTTGGAGGGTCCTACTAAATTAAATCTCAATTTCTAGGAGGGTCCTGCTAAATTAAATATCTTTTTCCAGAAGGGTCTTGCTAAATTCCATTTTCATGGAGGGTCTTGCTAAATCTCATTTTCCAGGAAGGTCTTGCTAAATTAAATCTCATCTTCTAGGAGGGTTTGCTAAATTCAGTTTTATTTTACAGGAGGGTCCTGCTAACATTTTTTCCAAGAGGGTATTGCTAAATTAATTTCCATTTTCCAAGAGGTTCCTACTAAATTTCATTTTCTAGGAAGGTCCTGCTAAATTCCATTTTCTAAGTGGAACCTGCTAAATTAAATCTTATTTTCCAGAAGGGTCCTGATAAATCCCATTTTCCAGGAGGAACTTGATAAACTAAATCTCATTTTCCAGGAGGTTCCTTCTAAATTAATTCCACTTTTTAAAAGGAACATGCTAATCCCATTTTCTAGGAGGTTCCTGCTAAATTAAGTCTCATATTCCTGAAGAGTCCTTCTAATCCCATTTTTCAAGAGGGTCTGCTAAACTAAATCCCATTTTCCAGGAGGTTCCTGCTAAATTAAGTCTCAATTCCTAGAGAGTCCTGCTAATCACATTTTTCAGGAGGGCTTGCTAAACTAAATCTCATGTTCAGAAAGGTCCTGCCAATCACCTTTTTAGGAGGGTAAGCTAAATTAAGTCTCATTTTTAGGAGATTCCTACTAAATTAAATCATCAAATACAACCAACACAACACATTTGTTTTGCCCCTGAAAATATTTTGTGAGTTATTAGCATGCATGAATGAGAAATACTTCTACCAAAAAAAAATTCAAGACATATATGCAGCTAGGGTATTTCATCTATATAAAAACTATGCAAGACCAGCACGAACATGTAACACATGTTTTCATAGAATTTAGTTGTTCTAACTAATCTAATAAAAATTACATGGTACACGTGCAACGCACATGCCTAGAAGCTAATTTATAGATTCAATCTAAACAACTGTGACCACTTATAAATTTGGATTCACATAATCATCTCTTATAACTACCTCATCTTCTCCTTCTCAAATATGATAAGAAAACCTAAAGAAAGACACACCATTCACAAAACGTCACTTACTAAATTATCTCTTCTCTCCTCCACAATCAACAATTTATCTTCTCTCTTTTCTTGTTTTCCCAAATCTCCAATTTATAGTTTTGTGTTACAGGATTTATTTTTTTGTATTGAGTACCTTTCAAGGGTTGTAGTAGTGAGGGTATAAACACCATCAAATAATCTATGGGTGGGTAATCTTTCCCATGACATTATTGATGCCGATATAATGTCACTTCTCTAATAGAGACATTAGATCGGCATCAATAATGTAATGGGCTAGTTTACCCACCCATAGATTCTTTGACAATGTTTATCCCACCTTTGCCATTATTAGAACCCTTGAAAACTAGTCAAAACAAAAAATAAAACCTGGAACACAAAACTATCTAATTGAGATTTGAGCAAACAAGAAAAGACAAGGCAAAAAAGAAAAGAAAATTAAGTAAATGAAGCTTTGCGAATGAAGTTTGTTTTTTAGGTTTTCTTATCCTATGTGACTAGGAGAAGATATGTTGGTTTCAAGCAAATTATTATGTGAATCCAAAGTTAGAAGATGTCACATCTACTTAGGTTATATGTATAAAGTAGTTTCTAGGCACGTACGTTGCACATGTGCCCAAGTAAAAAAATTTAGATTTGTTAAAATGATTAAATTCTAAGAAAACATGCATTAAATGTTCGTGGTGCTATTACATGTTTATATGTGAAGATCATGTTTGTGGTGGTCTTGCAGTTTACATTCTGAAAAAAATGACCTTTTTTCAAAGAAGAAATAGAAAAACAAAACACAAACTGGCTTTACAAACTTGATCATAAAAGGAATTCCATTAAAAAGGGATTCTTGTGTCACACCCTTTTTTTCTCAACTAAGATCGTATGAAGAAGAAGGAGGGTCTTTTCATAGGCAGGATGTTAGTGTTACCCACCAATCCCCTTCCTAACACCTGCCTCATGCAACGTGTTTCTCTTGGGAATATAATCCATGACCTTGGATCTGATACCATTTATTATTCTACATGACCTAAGAATATCTTAGCTTTACATTTACCTTATTGAACCAAGCTGCCTAACGTGTTTTAACTGAGAAGATAAAAGGAGTAAAGTAAGAACACAATAGTTAACCTGGAAACACCCGGCTCAAGAAGTGTAAAAGCCATAACTTGTTCCCCAACAGGAATTTTCTCCCAACTTTACTAAATGAAATCGAGAATTACCACATAAAAGATTACAAACTATGTAACCTAAGAAATAATAAATCAAACCTAATACTAGCAAACACTTCCCTAGGTATGTGTTCCCAAGTCTTCGAGTTGCCCACAACTGGAAATTATATTTCTACTTCAGTTTATAATTCACTAAACTATTAGTACGTCAAAACACAAGACTCGAAGAAAAACTTCCTAACACACAAATACTATAAATGACCAGTTTCTTCAATTAGTCACATTCAAGGTTCAACAACACCTTCTCTAGATCAATTCACCAATTGCCTTTTTAATATTGTGAGTACTTAAGTTTTCAAAGACTCTTCTCCTCTATTTAATCACTATTCCCACAGAGTTTTATTTAACACGAAACTCCTTGTTAAGAACAACTCTAATATCAAAACAAACTTTTGTTACTTTTTGAGTTCTACATTGAGTTGGACACCTCCTTCCAATTGACTTCTCTTTTTAATGTTGTTGTTGGACTCGAACTCCTTAAGGTTTGACTTATTCACCTTAAATCACAATTATCATTTCCTAGATTTTTGCACATCTATCTACATTACTTTCATTCGCCAGAATTGAAAGTATATTCATTTATTTCATTGTTCTCTTAGAACACGCTGACTGACACATTTCATCTCGTCGCATCATTAATCAAAACTCCGTGCATCCTAACAAATTACCCTTTTTTGATGATGCTAGATAATGTAATTTCGGCATCTATATCTATAGACAAATATGTATCACAACACTAATGAAACAAGTTACACAGTGGGTTATAAATATTACATAACTCATTATTCCCCCTTTTGGCATCACCTAAAAGATAGACTGATGCATAGGGTTTAGATAAAGACTTAGAAGAAGAGGATGGTGGTTTCCACTGAGTTGGTTTAGGAATTGGAGATGGTTTAGGAGGTTTAGGAATAACTGTCTTTCGAATGAGGGAACGATGCACACGACAAAGCAAAAGATCTTGTAGAGGAGGAGAGGGAATACGGGAAGAGGGGACATATAAGGGTTTCCTTTTCTAGATATGATGCAGGGCGTTTTTTAAGGATTTCTCTTCTTGATTCTTCCTATTTTGGGTGTGGAGAACCCTAGCAGACACAGTGGGAGGAACGGGTTCAGAGACAGATTCATCATCAAGAAACATAATGGGTTCACTAGAAAACTTATACAATCTAAACCTTACTTTCTTAGGAATGAGACGTGTAATAGGAACATCATCTCTTGAAACTACATTTAGAGGAACTATGTCTAAACCTTCAAAAGTAGGGTTCTGAATAAATAGAGGTGACAGAGGAATGTGAGAGAACCTATTTTTGAATGTGTTCCAAGCTGCAAAATCAGAGAGTTTGAAAGGAATGGTGTTACGCCCCGGGAGGGTACCCTAGACGTAACCGGCACCCGAAGGCCATCTCTGACCTCCGAACGAACCACTTGGTACAATCACTCATTCATTCAAGCATATTCTATTAGCAGAAAACTCAATTTAAGAAATACTTCTCATATCATAAGGGCCGAAGGCCAAACATTTACAATCACGACGATAATCAAAATTGGAATCCTCAAGATGACTGCTCGACCTCCTCACATCTCAGTCTATGAAGCCTCTATTCAAGTCTAAAAGGTGCCAATGACAAGCCCATGGCTACCGACAATCTAAATAAAGAAAAGACAATCAAAAACTGTACAGGAAGGCCCAATATCCTCCGGGAACTAGGAGGACTCAACGATTGGCTGAAAATGTAAGTGGATCTTCAATGGAGCACCGGTTGATGATCTCTAGTACCTGTCTCTGCATCATGAAACGATGTAGGCCAAATGGCGTCAGTACATGGAATGTACGAGTATGTAAAATGGCTGAATACAACGAACATCAAGGGAGAATAAATCAACCAACTCGGGAGCTCAACTCAAAATGAATGACAACTCAATCAAATGCCCTAAGTCTAAACAAGGGTATGATTTAGACTGGACCAATCATATACGATTCAACTCAATCTGACTCAGAGTGCTATCAAAACTTACTTGGGAGTTTCTCTTAACCGACAACCAATACTTATGAGCCAGTGAAGGTACAATGAAACGACGTCGTTGCCACGCCCGTTCATATCTTGCCAGGGCATGAACGATGAACACTCATGGATCCAATCCAACCAGGTCCTATAATGTAAGGACAAAAGCTCTCGGGGAAGCATCCGACTTTAACGGTTTAATCCCCCCTACGTTTGGCAACACAGGTATTGGGTTTGAGTATGGACTATACTCTTGCCCAATTTGGTGCTCGATACTCCTCCCAAGACTCAATGCTCATAAAACTCCATCAACTCAAATCAATCAACTCATATCAACAAGTCTCATTACAACCTTGTCGACTCATCAACTCTATCACAACCAAATCTCAATCTCAATGCTTAATCTCAATCATATCTTCAAGGAAGCTTTAAATGCACATATAACATCATCTAGATATAAAATCAATCACTACCTCCATCTATTTGAGAAAAATCTTTGTGACTCATCACATCTCCAAGACTTCAAATCGACATTCTTATAATAGGCAACATTCTTAAGAAAATAGTATACTTTATAGAATCTATATAATTAACAAGACCAACAAAACATATTTAGCAACTCATTTCCTCATCATCTCATATTTACATAAGGGCTCATTTTAGAAATCTCTTAGCTCAACAACATTGGCACATAAATACTTAAATAAGATGGAAACAAAACTCATTCAAACATGTACCATACCAAGGAACTCCATTTTCATGGATACCTAACCTCAACACAAGAATAGGGCACATGGGTGGACTCAACCCATGTTTTGGTTAGCCTTACATACCTTAGTGAAGACTTGAAGAAAACCTTGAGGTTGGGTCTTTAATGGAGGACTCTAATCTTGAAGCTTCTTCGACTCCTTTGTTAGAAATGGAGAAGAAGAGTAGAGAGAAGGGAGAGGAGCTCTTAGGGATTTTTAGAGAGAGAGTGAGGGCTGCCAAATGAGTTCCCAAAAGGCCAAGGGCTACATATATATAATTGGGTAAGTTCCCAAATTGCCCCTCAAAATGTTCTGAAAATAGGCTAAAATGCCCTTGGCGCGATAGTGGCGCGTCGTGCCCTTACAGCGCCATGGCCGATTACGCCTAAAACCTGCACAACTTTTAGTGGCGCATCGCGCCAGGGACCAAACTACTGAGGCATGTTCCTGGCGCGATAGTGGCGCGTCGCGCCCTTACGGCGCCAGGCCTATTGTTCCAAATTCTGGGAATTTGGCCCCAAAAACCCTGCACACTTTTAGTGGCGCATCGCGCCAGGGACCAAACTACTGAGACATGTTCCTGGCGCGATAGTGGCGCATCGCGCCCTTACGGCGCCAGGGCCATTTCCCCCAGCAGTGGTAACCCAGGCCAAAATGAAATCCCTGTCGTGCTAGTTCGTCTTCGGATCGTCATATCTTTTGGCCCCGAACTCCAAAATCTACGTTCTTGGTGGCGTTGGAAAGAAGACTCGATGACCTATAATTTGATAGGTCATGGGCCACTCGGATTGACGTCTTTCAAACGATGATGTCATTGAAAGTCGACCCTTACGTGAACTCGTCCTAAACTTAGCCACGACGGATCTTTTGGACTTAGCTCGGTCCTAGGGGTCCTCAATGACCCCCATATCACCTGCAACGCTCTTAAACTCCTCAGGGACTCATCTTAACTCAAGTACGTACTTCGAAATAAATACGATGGGCCCCATACGTGTACAAAAAAGGCCCGAATCTTAGGAAAAATTTTGTGGGGTGTTATATTATCTCCCCCTTGGGATCATTCGTCCTCGAATGACGAGCAACCAAGAATAGACTCGGGGTACAAATCACAATCAAAATTCAGTCATTCAATCAATCAAATTCTCAATCAAATATCAATCAAAACTCAAAAAGGTACGAATGAATTCGAGTCAAGGAAGTAGTCATTACCTTCAATGCTCTCCTCTGTAGGCACGAATAGATGTGGGTATTTAGACTTCATGGCTTCCTCTGCTTCCCACGTGGCTTCCTCAACAAATTGATTCCTCTACAGGACTTTGACTGAGGCGACCTCCTTGTTCCTCAATTTGCGGATTTGGCGATCAAGGATTTGGATTGGGACCTCCTCATAGGATAAGCTATCCTTAATTCCAACGCTTTCAATAAGGACTACCAATGAGGGATCGCCCAAGAACTTTTTCAACAGTGAAACGTGGAACATCGGATGAATAGAAGCTAGTTCTGAGGGTAGGTCCAGCTCATAAGCGACACTCCCGATCCGCCTCAAAATTTGGTACGGGCCAATGTATCGAGGACTAAGTTTCCCTTTCTTTCCAAACCTCATGACCCCCTTCATGGGTGACACTTTCAAATACACCCAATCATCCACCTCAAACTCTAAGTCTCTCCTCCTCACATCGGTGTAAGATTTTTGGCGACTTTGGGCTGTCTTTAGCCTCTCTCGGATAACTCGTACCTTCTCCATGGCTTGATGGATGAGGTCAGGCCCAATCAACTCGGCTTCACCAACTTTAAACCACCCAATGGGCGATCTACACCTCCTCCTATACAAGGCTTCATAAGCAGCCATTTGAATGCTTGCATGGTAGCTATTGTTATACGCAAACTCTATGAGAGGCAAGTGATCATCCCAATTTCCCTTGAAGTCAAGCACACACGCCCTCAACATATCCTCTAGTGTTTGAATTGTGCGCTCTGCTTGACCGTCTGTCTGGGGGTGGAAGGCTGTACTCAAGTTCACCCTCGAAACTAATCCCTTCTGAAAGGATTTCCAAAATTGGGAAGTGAATTGGGCTCCTCTGTCTGAGATGATAGACAAAGGGACCCCATGCAATCTGACAATCTCCTGTATATACAACTTTGCATAATCTACTGCGGTGTCAGTAGTCTTAACCGCTAAGAAGTGAGTTGATTTCGTCATTCTATCCACAATCACCCAAATGGAATCATGTTGCTTTCGGGACTTCGGCAAGCCTGTAATAAAGTCCATGTTGATCATCTCCCACTTCCATTCTGGAATTTCTATGTTTTGGGTTAGACCACAGGGTCTTTGATGCTCAACCTTCACTTGTTGACAATTCGGGCATTTGGAAACGAATTCCGTAATATCCCTCTTCATCCCACTCCACCAATAGATCTCCCTCAAGTCATGGTACATTTTCGTGGAACCCGGATGAATAGAGTATCTAGAACTATGCTCTTCGGCCATAATCCTCTCTCGAACATCATCAATATCTGGTACGCACAATCTATTTTGGTACCGTAACACACCATCTCCCCCTTGGGTAAAAACCATTACCTCTTGTTTGTGAACGCCTCCCTTCAATTGGAGAAGGACGGGATCTTGGTTTTGCTTCTCCTTCACCTCTGCCACAAGTGAGGACGTAGACCCATCCTGAATGGTAACTCCGCCTTCATTATTCCCTTCTAGATGAACTCCCAATCGGGCTAATCTGTGTACCTCCTTTGCCAATTCCCTCCTTCCTTCCTCCATGTGGCTAGTGCTACCCATGGACAACCTGCTAAGAGCATCAGCAACAACATTAGCTTTACCTGGATGGTAGAGGATGCTCATATCATAGTCCTTGAGTAGCTCAAGCCATCTCCTTTGCCTAAGGTTGAGTTCCTTCTGGCTAAAGACGTATTGTAAGCTCTTGTGATCGGTGAATACATCGATATGCACTCCATACAGGTAGTGGCGCCAGATTTTGAGTGCAAACACCACAGCTGCCAGCTCAAGGTCATGAGTTGGGTAATTCTTCTCATGAAGCTTAAGTTGTCTTGAAGCATAGGCTATCACCTTCCCCCTTTGCATCAACACACAACCCAAACCAATTCTGGAGGCATCACAATAAATCACAAAACCTTCTGTTCCATCGGGCAAGGTTAGAACAGGAGCAGTGGTTAGCTTGGTCTTCAATTTCTGGAAACTCTCCGCACAAGCATCAGACCATTGGAACTTAGCCTTCTTTTGGGTCAGCTTAGTCAATGGTGATGATATGTATGAGAATCCCTCTACAAACCTTCGATAGTACCCGGCCAAGCCCAGAAAGCTCCTTATCTCTGTTGGGGATGTAGGTCTAGACCAATTCTTCACAGCTTCTATTTTCTAAGCATCCACCTGAATACCATCTCCAGATACAATGTGGCCTAAGAAGGCCACTGATACAAGCCAAAACTCACATTTAGAGAACTTTGCATAAAATACCCGATCCCTCAAAGTTTGTAAAACAACTCTAAGATGATAGGCGTGCTCCTCTTTATTCTTGGAGTAAACCAGAATATCATCTATGAATACAATCACAAACATATCAAGATACGGTTTGAATACTCGGCTCATGAGATCCATAAAAGCGGCGGGAGCATTAGTCAACCCAAAAGACATGACCAAAAATTCAAAGTGGCCATAACAAGTCCGGAAAGCAGTCTTCGGAACATCGCATTCTCTCACCTTCAACTGGTGGTAGCCGGACCTCAAGTCTATCTTTGAGAAACAAGTGGCACCTTGAAGTTGGTCGAATAAGTCATCTATTCTGGGGAGAGGGTATTTGTTCTTCACAGTGACTTTATTCAACTGCCTGTAGTCGATACACATTCTAAGGGACCCATCCTTCTTCCGCACAAATAGGACCGGAGCACCCCATGGCGAGACACTCGGCCTAATGAATCCCTTATCTAACAAGTCCTTCAGCTGCTCCTTCAACTCCTTCAACTCGGCTAGAGCCATTCTATATGGGGGAATTGAGATAGGCTGTGTATCAGAAAGAACATCAATCCCGAAGTCGATCTCCCTATCAGGAGGGACTCCAGGCAGATCTTCAGGAAAGACATCCGGAAACTCGTTGACAATCTGAACCGACTCAAGGGATGGAGACCCAATGCTGTCATCTTTCATTCGGACAAGGTGATAGATACACCCTTTTGAGATTAGCTTCCTGGCCCTAAGGTATGAAATAAACTTACCCTTAGGCGCAATAGGACTACCCCTCCATTCTATGACAGCCTCATTCGGGAATCTGAATGTTACAATTTGAGTTCTACAATCAATAGAGGCATAGCAGACATAAAGCCAGTCCATACCAAGGATCACGTCGAAATCAACCATGTCTAATTCAACCAAGTCAGCCAAGGTGTCCCTGTGATGAATTGACACAGTGCAACCTCTATAGACTCTCTCAGCTAAGACAGAATCACCGATAGGAGTGGCCACACAAAAGGGCTCAAGAAGACGTTCAGGGATTTTATTGAACTTACTAGCCACATAGGGAGTTACAAAAGATAAGGTGGCACCTGGATCCATCAATATATAACAATCAAAGGAAGAGACTCGAATCATACCCGTCACGACGTTTGGAGAGTTCTCCTGATCTTGGCAACTACTCATGGCGTATAGGCAGTTTGTACCTCCACTCGTACCTGGAGTAGCGCCCTTTTGATTTCCTCTAGCTGGTGGTGCGATAACAGAGGACTGGGCCCTGTTCCCCCATGTTGGACACTCCCTCAGAAGATGGCCTATTTGGCCGCATTTATAGCAACTAACCCTTCCTGCTCTACATTCTCCCAAGTGGAGCCTACCACACTTGCCGCATGGTGGCTTTCCCTTCGAACCATGACTTATATTGGCCGGGGATTGAGAAACCTGGGGTCTGAAATTCTGGCGACTTTGTCCCTGCCGATCATACCTGTCCTGCGGCATCGGTGCGCTGGCGGTAGATGAGGCATAGGTGGAAGGCCTCTTATGGAAGAAGGACCTGTTGCCCTTGCTTTGCCTCTACTCATTCTCATGCCCAGATGACCTTGCCCTTTTTGCTCAGGTGCTCTTCTCTGTCTTTTCTCTTCTCCTCCTCTACCTGTTGAGCATACACCATTAATCTGGAAAGGTCCATATCCGAGATCAACAATGCTGCCTTGCATTCCTTCTTCACATGCCTCCCTAATCTGGAGACGAACTTCCTTATCTTCGACCTCACATTAGGAATCATTTCTGGAGCATACCTGGACAGCTGGATGAACCTTAGGCCATACTCCTTAACCGACATACCTTCCTGCTTCAGATTAACAAATTCCTCCACCTTCGCTTCCCTCAATTCTCGGGGAAAGAAGTGGTCAAGAAAAACTCCCTCGAATTCATCCCATCTAGCAGGTTCAGCATCTTCACCCCTACTCTGCTCCCATTGGTTATACCAAATGTTTGCCACATCTTTGAGTTGATAAGACACCAACTCGACCCCCTCGATTTCTGTAGCGTGCATAGCTTTTAGAATCTTCCACATTTCATCAATGAAATTCTGGGGATCTTCATCAACCTTAGAACCCGTAAATGCCGGTGGGTTCATCCTCAGAAAGTCTCTAATTCTAGTGGCAGCAGATGGCTCCTGGGAACTAGAGCTGAGAGTCGGCGAACTTTGATTGCCGCTTCGGGCGGCCATTAGTTGAGTGAGCATGGCAATTGCCCCTCGAAATTCAGCTTCTGATGTGGGTGCAGGTGGAGTAGATGGCACTTGAGGTGCCTCCGCATATCTCGCGGGTCGGCCTCTAGCCCTTGCTGGGCGTGCCTCTGACTCTGGCATCCCTGCATTATCAATATTCCTCTTGCTAGCGGTATGTTTAGGAGGCATTATCTGTAACGTATGAACGCACGAATTAGAAACAAAGTTTCATGGAGTTCAACTCCACCACACAAATTCAGAGTATGAAAGAAGTGAAACAATTCCTAATGTCCTATAGCCTCCTGCTCATAAGTGTGGTGCACAACATACCCATAAGCAAGACTCTACTAGACACGGCTTCATAGACTCCCTAGGACACTTGAACTCTGTGCTCTAATACCATGTTTGTCATGCCCCGGGAGGGTACCCTAGACGTAACAGGCACCCGAAGGCCATCTCTGACCTCCGAGCGAACCACTTGGTACAATCACTCATTCATTCAAGCACATTCTATTAGCAGAACACTCAATTTAAGAAATACTTCTCATATCATAAGGGCCGAAGGCCAAACATTTACAATCACGACGATAATCAAAATAGGAATCCTCAAGATGACCGCTCGACCTCCTCACATCTCAGTATATGAAGCCTCTATTCAAGTCTAAAAGGTGCCAATGACAAGACCATGGCTACCGACAATCTAAATAAAGAAAAGACAATCAAAAACTGTACAGGAAGGCCCAATATCCTCCGGGAACTAGGAGGACTCACCGACTGGCTGAAAATGTTAGTGGATCTTCAAAGGAGCGCCGGTTGATGATCTCTAGTACCTGTCTCTGCATCATGAGACGATGCAGGCCAAATGGCATCAGAACATGGAATGTACGAGTATGTAAAATGGCCGAATACAACGAACATCAAGGGAGAATAAATCAACCAACTCGGGAGCTCAACTCAAAATGAATGACAACTCAATCAAATGCCCTAAGTCTAAACAAGGGTATGATTTAGACTGGACCAATCATATACGATTCAACTCAATCTGACTCAGAGTGCTATCAAAACTTACTTGGGAGTTTCTCTTAACCGACAACCAACACTTATGAGCCAGTGAAGGTATAACGAAACGACGTCGTTGCCACGCCCGTTCATACCTTGCCAGGGCATGAACGACGAACACTCATGGATCCAATCCAACCAGGTCCTATAATGTCAGGACAAAAGCTCTCGGGGAAGCATCCGACTTTAACGGTTCAATCCCCCCTACATTTGGTAACACAGGTATTGGGTTCGAGTATGGACTATACTCTTGCCTAATTCGGTGCTTGATACTCCTCCCAAGACTCAATGCTCATAAAACTCCATCAACTCAACTCAATCAACTCATATCAACAAGTCTCATTACAACCTTGTTGACTCATCAACTCTATCACAACCAAATCTCAATCTCAATGCTTAATCTCAATCATATCTTCAAGGAAGCTTTAAATGCACATATAACATCATCTAGATATAAAATCAATCACTACCTCCATCTATTTGAGAAAAATCTTTGTGACTCATCACATCTCCAAGACTTCAAATCGACATTCTTATAATAGGCAACATTTTTAAGAAAATAGTATACTTTATAGAATCTATATAATTAACAAGACCAACAAAACATATTTAGCAACTCATTTCCTCATCATCTCATATTTACATAAGGGCTCATTTTAGAAATCTCTTAGCTCAACAACATTGGCACATAAATACTTAAATAAGATGGAAACAAAACTCATTCAAACATGTACCATACTAAGGAACTCCATTTTCATGGATACCTAACCTCAACACAAGAATAGGGCACATGGGTGGACTCAACCCATGTTTTGGTTAGCCTTACATACCTTAGTGAAGACTTGAAGAAAACCTTGAGGTTGGGTCTTTAATGGAGGACTCTAATCTTGAATCTTCTTGGACTGCTTTGTTGGAAATGGAGAAGAAGAGTAGAGAGAAGGGAGAGGAGCTCTTAGGGATTTTTAGAGAGAGAGTGAGGGCTGCCAAATGAGTTCCCAAAAGGCCAAGGGCTACATATATATAATTGGGTAAGTTCCCAAATTGCCCCTCCTCAAAATGTTCTGAAAATAGGCTAAAACGCCCTTGGCGCGATAGTGGCGCGTCGCGCCCTTACAGCGCCAAGGCCAATTACGCTTAAAACCTGCACAACTTTTAGTGGCGCGTCGCGCCACGGACCAAACTACTGAGGCATGTTCCTGGCGCGATAGTGGCGTATCGCGCCCTTACGGCGCCAGGCCTATTGTTCCAAATTCTGGGAATTTGGCCCCAAAAACCCTGCACACTTTTAGTGGCGCATCGCGCCAGGGACCAAACTACTGAGACATGTTCCTGGCGCGATAGTGGCGCGTCGCGCCCTTACGGCGCCAGGGCCATTTCCCCCAGCAGTGGTAACCTAGGCCAAAATGAAATCCCTGTCGTGCTAGTTCGTCTTCGGATCGTCATATCTTTTGGCCCCAAACTCCAAAATCTACGTTCTTGGTGGCGTTGGAAAGAAGACTCGATGACCTTTAATTTGATAGGTCATGCGCCACCCGGATTTACGTCTTTCAAACTATAGTGTCATTGAAACACGACCCTTACTTTAACTCGTCCTAAACTTAGCCACGACGGATCTTTTGGACTTAGCTCGGTCCTAGGGGTCCTCAATGACCCCCACATCACCTCCAACGCTCTTAAACTCCTCAGGGACTCATCTTAACTCAAGCACCTACTTCGAAATAAATACAATGGGCCCCACACATGTACAAAGAAGGCCCGAATCTTAGGAAAAATTTTGAGGGGTGTTACAAATGGAAGGTGGAATAACATCTATTTTAGAGGCAATAAGATATGGAACATGGGCGAGTGCATCAGTTTCGTCAGTAGTGGTGGAGGATCTTGTGGGTGAAGAAAGGAGAGACGCCATTGAAGAGAAGAAGGTAGTAGATTTTTTTTTGTTTTTCAAGAAGGTAATAAGATGAAGAGAAAGAGAGTGTATGAGTGTTTGAGCAAAAAAATGTATATAAAAGAGAGATGGGGAGATGAAACGTGTGGAAGAAGATGTGTAATGATGGTGAGGGATTGAAGCGTGATATGATAGTGTACAGTCTTTTCAGGAAGGGCTTTTGAGTTTTTGGCAATTAAAAAGATGGAGAAGGAAAGAAACAGATGTACTCAAATGGTCCATTAAGTCAATAATCAAAGAAAATGTAATGGAACATACCTTTTTGTAGTAATTTCATGATAGTTGCTTTGTCTGAATCCTGTTCTCTAAACAAGGTTAATACATAATTATGTTAAACAAGTTATGATTTTGAATTTGGGATTCATAATTGCTTGTGCAGAATTGTATTGAGTAACACTTTTTAGAAATGAAAAGCTATGTACAAAATCATTTTATAACCAACCATTAAGGGGATTTATGTAATCTTAATCATCCCCAAGTCTAAACTATTTTTTTCAAAATGTTCTCTACTTAATGCCTTGGTAAACATATCGGCGATTTGTTCATCAATAGAACTGAACATTATTGAGATATGATATTTTTCAATATTATCATGAAGAAAGTGATGTCTAATATCAATATGTATAGTTCTCTTATGTTGCACATGATTTTTAGCAATGTTTATGGCATTAGAATTATCACATAGTATATGAACGCAACCAACATCAATACCAAAATCCAACAGTTGTTGGTTGATCCAAAGTAATTGCGCACAATATGAACTAGCCTCCATATACTCAGCATGTGCAATAGACAATGCTACAGAGTTTCTCTTCCTGGTGGACCATGAAAACAAGCATGTTCCAAGGAAATGTGTCATTCCTGTAGTGCTTTTTCTGTCAACCAAATATGCAGTATAGTCCGCATCTGCATATCTTACAAGATTAAAATTGCTCCCCTTAGAGTATCAGAGTCCCAAATTACTAATTCCTCTAACATACCTGAAAATTCTTTTGACAGATTTGAGATGTGATTCTTTAGGACATGCTTGAAACTGGCATACAACCCTACACTAAAGACAATGTCAGGTCTACTTGCAGTAAAATACAAGAGAAAACCAATCATTCCTCTATACAGTTTTTGCTCAACGGATGAACCTGTTACATCCAAGTCTAACTTAGTGGCAGTGGAAATGGGGATGTCGATCTCCTTGGCATTATCCATCTTGAATCTTTTGAGAAGCTCTTTCACATACTTTTGTTGATAAATTATTGTATCAGTAGGAGTTTGCTTAATCTGTAATCCTAGAAAGAAATTTAGCTCACCCATCATGTTCATCTCAAATTCACCAGTCATTACATGGGCAAACTTCTGAGTCATCACTTAATTTGTAGATCCAAAGATGATGTCATCTACATATACCTGCACAATTTACAAATCCTTATTAACAACAACAACAACAACAAACCCACTATAGTCCCACCATATGGGGTCTGTGGATGTTAGAGTATATGCATACCTAACGCCCACCTTGAAAGGTAAGGAGGCTGCTTTCGAAAGACCCTCATATCAAGAGAGAAAAACAAGATAAAAGGTCAGATAAGAACAAGCATATCGAAAATAAGATAAAAACAAGAAATAACAAAAGTGAGAAAGTCATGATAGAATAGTACGGAAAGAAAGAGGCATTAACTACTATAAACAAATAAGATAATCAAAGTCAATGGCCCCATACCTATAAATAGCAATACAATGCATAAATCAAATGGCAATAAATAATGAACAGAACTACAACTACTATGGCGTAAGATTAAGTCACCTCGCATTTTAGTCTAATCTGAGTCCTTTACAAAAGAAATTATAGTACGTTAATGTGCGTACTAATAGGGAATAATAACAAGACTATGTACTAGCCTTATACCCTAATATGTGTCCTCCATACCCTCCTATCTAAGGTCATGTCCTCGGTAAGCTGTAACTGCGCCATGTACTGTCTAATTACCTCTCCCCAATATTTATTCGGCCTACCCTTACCACTTATAAAACCATCCATGGCCAACCTCTCATACCTCCTCACTGGGGGATCTGAGTCTCTCCTCTTCACATGCCCAAACCATCTCAGTTGCATTTCCTGCATTTTGTCTTCTACCGAAGCCACTCCTACCTTGTCTCGAATAGCCTCATTTCTAATCCTGTCGCTCCTGGTATGCCCATACATCCATCTTAACATTCTCATCTCATCTACTTTCATCTTTTGAATGTGAGATACCTTAACTGGACAATACTCCTCCCTATATAACATAGCCGGTCTAATTACCATTTTGTAGAACTTGCCCTTAAGTTCTGGTGGCACCTTCTTGTCATAGAGCACATCAGAAGCGAGCCTCCATTGCATCCACCCTTCCCCAATTTGATGGGTGACATCATCATCAATCTCCCCGCTGTCTTGTATGATAGACCCAAGGTACTTGAAAATACTTTTATTTTGGATGGACTGGTCACCAAGCCTAACTCCGCGCTAGCCTCCCAAGGTGTCTCACTGAACTTGCACTCTAAGTACTCTGTCTTGGTCCTACTCAGCTTAAACCCTTTAGACTCTAAGGTATGTCTCCAATACTTAAGCTTAGTATTAACTCCATTACAGGTCTTATCGATCAAGACTATGTCGTTCGTAAAAAGCATACACCATGGTACCTCACCTTGAATTTATCGCATCAATCCATCCATCACCAAGGCAAATAAAAAGGGACTAAGGGTTAATTTTTGATGCAACCCCATCACAACTGGGAAGTGTTTTGAGTCCGCTCCTATTCTCCTTACCCTAGTTTTGGCACCCTCATACATATCCTTGATCACCCTAATGTACACTATAGGTACACCTTTAGCCTCCAAACATCTCTATAGTATCTCTCGTGGAACTTTATCATAAGACTTTTCTAGATCTATGAATACCATATGCAAGTCCCTTTTTCTCTCCTTATACTACTCCACCAATCTCCTCATAAGATGGATGGCTTCTATAGTTGAGCTTCCCGAAATAAATCTGAAATGGTTCTCTGAAATAGACACGCCTCTCCTAACCCTCATCTCTACCACTCTTTCCCATACTTTCATAGTATGGTTTAGAAGCTTGATACCTCTATAGTTGTTGCATCTTTGGATATCCCCCTTGTTTTTTTATATAGGGATCATTACGCTCGACCTACATTCTTTAGGCATCGTTGTTGTCCTAAATATGACATTAAATAACCTAGTCAACCACTCTAAATCTACTCAGCTCATGCTCTTCCAAAATTCCCCAAGAATCTCGTCGGGTCTGGTCGCTCTTCCCTAGTGCATCATACGTATAACACCCTTAACCTCTTCGACCAAAATACTCCTGCAACACCCAAAATTGTGAAGCCTCCCTGTATGTTCAAAATCTTCCAACACAATCTCTCTTTCCCCTTCTTCGTTCAAGAGTTTATGGAAGTACGACTGTCATCTACCAAAACTTTTCCATGCTCATCCTTAATGCACTTCACTTGATCCACATCACGTGTCCTATGCTCCCGCACCTTGTATAGCTTGAACAATCCTTGTTATTTGCCTTAAAAAGTAATATGTTATCAATTTTTCCTCTTTTGTATCCATGTTTCAACAAGAATGTTGAAATTCTATCATGCAAGCTCATGGAGCCTGTTTCAGATCGTACAATGCTTTGTCTAATTAGTAGACATAATCAGGAAACGAAGAGCTTTCAAATCTAGGAGGTTGCTTCACAGATACTTCCTCATTTAAGTATCCATTCAACAATGCACTCTTTACATCCATTTGATATATAATGAATTCTTTAAAGTCCGCAAATGCTATAAGTAATCGAATAGCTTCAAGCCTTGTTATTGGAGCAAAAGTCTCATCACAGTCGATATCTTCTTCTTGATTATACCCTTGGAGCACTATTCTTGCTTGTTTCTTATAATTGTTCCATGTTTATCTAACTTTTTTCAATACACCCATCTTGTTCCAATCAATGTTCTTCCATATGGAGGAAGAATAAGATGTCATACCTTGGTTCTCTCAAACTGATTGAGTTCCTCTTGTATAGTATCAAGTTTTCATCAAGGAGTGCTAACAAATAATTCATGCAAAAGACTTCAAATAAAAAAAATGCAACCAAAAGGACAACAAGAACGAACAGATGATATAATAGCAAAGATTGAAGTAATAATGAGATTAAATAAAATGATGGAAGCTTTATTCGATTAAACAATGCTTCTAAAGTCTGAACTAAACCGAAGATCTGACGAAGAATTTCCTCATCAATCTCCAAAAAATTCAACTAAACTAGGTAGGGGCTGATTTCTTTTGTCGTTTTAGGTTCTACTATTTCTTTGGTGTTTTTCCATGGCTTCTCATGGTGTTTTCATAGTGATTTCATGGAGTTTAGTGGTGCGGTTGATTTCTAGGCCCTGCTCAGATTTAGGTCTATAGGTTTCCATTTATAGGTTTTACTGGGTCTAGGGTTTAGTGTCTATATTTTGGTTCTATCCTTCCTTAAATGCTCTTATGAATTTTGGATAATAACAAAACACTTAGAGAGGAAGAATGGAATATTCTCCTATCCCATGGAATATGCTTCTGATTAAGATTAAGATGAAATTTACCACGTTGCAACATACCATTGGGTTTGATCTCTTTTTGGATTTTCATTTTTTGATAATAACCAACAATAAAAATAAATATTATAAAGACCACATTTTTTTGTAATTTTTCTATTTCCTTAAAAATCAAAAACAAAAAAATATCTAAAACCGAATATTTTTGTGGTTTTCATTGTTGCAAGTAAAATATACTAAACAAAATAAAAAAATTGAAATAAAGAACAGATTTAAAATAAATATTTAAAACTAAAAAAATTCAGATGTCCTAATAAAGTTTAGGATTTTCTATGCTTGTGTAGATAGTATATTTGAGTTGTCAATGTGGAATAGGCTGATGTAAGCATTCTTTATTACCCTTCAGAGTTTGATCGAAGGGATCATATAAAGACAATGATGAGCATATTAAATATATTTGAAGTGTCCTCCAATTAGGTAGATATGAACTTAGAAGAGCGGTATTAGCGGGCTAAGAAAAAGAAGTCATACTATTAAGAGTTAGATAAAATGTCTTTATAAGACAATGCGGATGATGATTTTAGAATGACTTCTATAGAAGCATTTCATAAAGAATCCCTAGAAGGAATCTTATTACCTTCACATAGTATCCATGAGATTAGCATTTCCTGAGTATTAAAGTAAAGCAAATATAGATCAGTTTAGAGAATATGGAATAGGTCCATAGCCTTAGAGTGTCATCTTCAGACCTAAGGGGGAAGGGGGAGATGATAAGTTGAGGGACCAAGTCAAGTGTTGAGAATCAGATAGTGATGTGTTCAGAAAAGGTTATGGTGATATATCACAGTCCATTCCTACTCTAGCGTATTCCTCAAGTTTCAATCGTTATAACACCTTGTTGACATGTCGCATACCAGCATTATGTCCATGACCTATGTTCATACACTTCAGATAGATTTACATCTATGCTTAGTTCCTAGAATGAGAAGTGGTGACTTCAGTCAGCTATCCCTGACCTTATTCCATGAATCAAAGAATTTTCAGCCTTATTGTTACACCCCACACTCTGGATCTTGGAATGTCTCTTAAGCCTCTTAAAAGTTATCATGTGAGCCGGATAATCTACGATGCTATCAAATAACTCTAAGGAAGGGAGAATATGATACCCCATAGTAGGGAAGGTTGGAAATAGGGTCATGAGAAGTCGGAAAGAGTTGGAGGCCAAGTAATGAGTCGTAGGACTCGACTCACCTACATAAGCTATTAACTTAGAAGTTTTACATACTCGAGCCACTTCGGGGGATATCACATGTCACACCTAGGGGGATTCCACGTATCACCTCCAAGTAAGCCCATATATACATGTTTTATGACTCTTAAAGTCATTCCATATCCAAAAATACTTCAGCCAAGAAAAAAGACAAGGGAACCCTAAACCTAGAGAGAAAGGAGCGACGGCCAAGAGAGAAAAAGGTAAGGTTCCCAATTTTGTTCCACTAATTAATTATTTAAGGTATACTATGGTGATATAGCAGTTTTTAATAACGTAAAATTTTATTTTGAGGCAGCAAGGAAGAGATACAAACAGTCCGCTAATTTTCAGCATATTAAGAGAACCTCCGAGACAAGTTTTAGTAAGTTTTAGCAAGGTATGGCTTGTTTCTCTTCTTCCAAGTCTTGGTAAGTGTTTTTACATGTTATTAGGGTGTTAATAATGTAAATTTATGGTTTTTATCAGCACCAAACAGATATCAAACAGCCACGACCTTTCAGCTGCAACTAGAGAACTTCTAAGGCGAATTTTGGCAAGTTTGACCAATTTCGGGTAAGGTAAGGTCTTTCCTTTAATTTTTGATGTTATGGGGTGGATATGGAGTTTATTATATGCCTTTTATGTTGCTGTAAGTACAAATATTCCGTATGGATGCTTTATGTTCGAAACAAACGAAATTGGAGTCGCTATAGTTAAATTGTAGTCGAAGCAAGGTGTTGTGCTTGTGGTGTGCGGATGCAGGTGTGTGGTGGTGTGTTGCAGGGATGGAAAATGGTCTAAATAGGGTGTGGTTTCTTCTGGTTTCAGCCAAATGACCCTTCATTTCGTATAGCTAAAGGTTTTATGAAATAAAGATTAAAAACCCTTTTCTGGTATCGTAGTTTTGGGCAAATTGTTTGGAACTTATATTGCGTCATATTGTGGTATTTATGTGTTGTATAGCTTCTGGTTGTTGTTTCTTCTAAGGTTTGAGGGTAAAATGGAATTTTTGATAGGGCAAGTTATAGGGGAGGTGCTGCCCGATTTCCGTTAACTCCATAACTAACAAATAGACTAGTCAAGAAGAGTAAATAAGGAAATGATTCCTACGGATGCTTGGTTTTGGATTAAGGGGATGGAGAGTTGAAATTTATTAATATCACTATTACTTTCATGTTAAATAGGTTTAGAGAATGACGAGACAAGTACAGTTAAGAAGAATCCATAAGAGGTATTTAAAGATAATGTTTCCCTCTTTTGGCATGTTTTTGGCATAAATGTGTAAAGCTTATCTTTCCCTTATTTTGGCATATCTTCAAATTAAGTAGTGAATGATATGATCTTGAGGGTAAATCTTCTCATAAATACCAAGCATAATTCACGACCCTTATTTATTTCTTAATGAAATCACTCTTACAGTAATTTAACTAGGACTTCTCAAGCCTTCCATACGTTTGGAAGTGAGGAGTACATAAATTCTACCTTTCTTTTCTTTTGGCATGTCTTAGTCTTAAGTGGATTGTGTATGTAGTGTGGGAATAATTCCATTCATAGAACCCCGAGTATGGTTTGTCAATATTATTCACTTCTCGACACTAGAACTCCTGCGATAGTTGAGTTATGGACTTGTAAGTCTTCTATATGATGAAAAGTAGTACACGTGAAGTCTATCCCTTCCTTCTCTTGAAACAGTTTAAGGTAAGTAAAGTGATATATGATATGACTTAGAGGTTATTCCATTTATAGGTTCCGGGTATACCGCATGACTTGTACTTACTTTTGAGTGATAAAAGCCTTGAAGTAGTTGAACTATAACCCTCGAGCCTCCTGCATACTGAATGATAATTGGATGTGCAAGCTCTTATACCTAGAGGCTCTTTCACATATCTTAAGATGATATTCGGGAGATGTCTCATATATCACCAAGGTTTACGTGCACGTATATACATTATTATATTATATAGGGATCGAGCCAAACGTTCCTCAGCACTAATGCATTATATGTATAGGGATCGGGCCATACGTTCCTTGGCAATAATGTATTATATTTATAGGGATAGGGCCGAACGTTCCTCGACACTAACATATTATATATATAAGGATCGGGTCGTACATTGCTCGGCACTAATGTATTATATGTATAGGGATCAAGTCGTACGTTCCTTGGCACTAACTTGTTATATATATGGATCGGCCCAAACGCTCCTCGGCACTAACCTGTTATATATATGGATCGAGATATACGTTCCACAACGCTAATAGTATGCATATGCCTACAATGATAAAATGATGCATTTGTAATACTGAGTCCCCAAGCAGGTTAGATATGGTATGTGATAATGATATACATGACCTTATTTTGTAAGGTGCAGGTACAGTACTTTGTTAAATTTTATACTTGTCCCCTGAACCCTTATGGTAATTGTAATTTTCTTATGATGTTTTATACTTTACATACTCTGTACATATGTCGTACTAACCCTCTCCTTCTTAGGGGGGCTGCATTCATGCCCGCAGGTACAGACACAGGTTTTGCGAGTCCGCCAACTTAGGATTCTGCTCATCCAGTTTGGAAGAAGTTCCATTATACCGGAGCCGAGTTTTTGGGACTTAGTATTGGATGTATATATTTGCTTATTGAGGGGTACGATAGGGGCCCTATCCTTCCCTGTTATATGGTTGCTATTCTTAGAGGTATTTAGATATATGTATGTGGGTCGTTTGTAAGTTGTTCCAGTTGTGCCTATATGGTGTGTTATAACATTATTACGCTATGGCAGCCTTGTCGTCTTGCACTCTCTTTCATATTTTGAGTAATGTAACTCCTCAGGAGACAAATGAAATCGGCTACATGTATGTAAAAATGTATGACCCATTGGGGTCCTCATGTATGAGTCTTATATTTGTTATTACAGTTGATAGTTATATACACAGGGGTCCCAGTTGGACCTCAGTCGCAGCCTATTGGGATGGGTCATGATAGAAGTGGTATTAAAGCAGTTTGTCCTTGGAATATCTACAGACTGTGTCTAGTAGAGTCTTGTTTATTGGTGTTTTGTGCACCACATCTATAAACAGGAGGCTACAGGACATTTAGGATGTTACTTTCTTTTAGATCTAAGATCGTGTGATAGAGCCGAGTCATAGTGAATAAAATTCCTCATACTAACCTGTGATTTCAACAGAAGGACAACATCGATAGAAGAAGTGACTGATGATGTTGGAAGTTACAAGGCACGCAAGTAAGCAAGGCATGAAGGACCTATATCAGGTAAGGTGTTGAAAAACAATTGACATATAAAGTTGAAAAATGAAAGGAAAAGTATACAGGAAAGTGCAATAGGTGCAGTTCAAGTGGATATACGAGGTAAGTTCATTTTCATACTGCTAATTGTGGGCGCCCTGTGTGGCTGCAATATGAGATAATGTGACTATATATATATATATATATGTGCCCTGTGAGGCACTATTGGCATTTTATGTATGCAGGGGTTGAGATAGTAAGAAATATAGAGGAAACTCTGCCCAAATCTTCCTAGAAATAAAAAGAGAATGGGATACAGGGCTGTAGTATGTCTTGAAAGGTTGTGCCCACAATAATGATGTGATTTGGTTAAACCACGAGTATGGATAGCCTCAAGAAGTGAGTTAATGGTTGAATTGATGGTAATAAAAACTAGGAGGTCAATACTTGTATGGTAGAACGAAGTTGGAAAAGAATCATACGCATTTGAAAATTGGAAATAAGGGTGTAAAGTAGAACACAAACAAGTAGTGACATGGGTACATCCTAAAGAGGGGAAGTGGCTTCAAGTGAGATCCTATACCGATATGAATTAACAGGATCTAAAAGCCAGCAGTGAACCGATAAAAGCCATGATACCTGAGACGGTGCTGAGAATTATTAGGAAGAACCTTGAATAGTATAACATCAAATAATGGGTGCATATAAAGGGGATGAATATGACAAGGAAATCACAATGAGAACTTAAATATATTGTAAGGGATAGCCAAGCTACACTTGACTAAAGGCTATGATGTTGGTAATAGAGTTACTGGCTACTAACATTGTGATATACAAGTAAATAAAGAGAAAGAATAAGAAATCTCTCCTATACTAGAATATGAGAAAACTTAAGAGTGTGAAGGAAGCGAAACAGGTATGACAAAAGAGGCTAGTATAGCGACGCTAAGGCATTTTTAGGACTGCTCTAAGCACCTACACATGTTTGTATAAGGATTACAATATGATGTGTGATAAAAGAAATGGAGGGAAAATCTGAGTAAAACTGCAGTATAACATACCTAAAGTGTTACAAGCTAGATTAAGAGGGGTTGTACAATAGCTTAAACAAAATGGAGAATCAGAAGCTTGATAGCCTATTACAGGAAATGGAAACCCCGACTCGGAAATGGAAAGCAGTTAATATGGATTATAGTACAAGCTGACCTCGCATTCTAAGGAACTATGAATTCATACGGGTTATGGTAGATAGGGAAGTTCAATTTACAGCTAACCATTGGAGATTATTCCGGTAGGGATTGGGAACACAAGTGAATCTTAGTATGACATTTCGCCCTTTGATTAATGGATAGGCCTAGAGGGGATCCAGCAAGTTATTGATGAAGTAAAGCTTATTTAGGAAAAACTATTAACAGCCTAGAGTTAACAAAAGTCATACGTAGATAGTCGATGTCAACCTTTCAAGTTGAAGTGGATGAATGAGTATTTGTGAAAGCGTCACCAAGGAAAGGTTTAATAAAATTTGGCAAGAAGGGGATACATTGGTCCTTATCGGATCATTCGTAGAATAAACAAAGTTGCCTAAGAGTTGGACCTACCATCAGATTGGAAGAAATACATTAAGATTTTATGGATCAATGCTCCACAAATATATAAGCAACCCTCCCAGAATATTCTCTATGGATGAGGTCCATATAACAGAGAAGTTACCCTATGAGGAGTGACCTATCGCCATCTTGGGTCAGCAAATTAGAAATTTACAAACTAAGGACGTGGCTCCCATCAAAACATGTGATGAGACAAATGTCACACCCCGGGAGGGTACCCTAGACATGATCGGCACCCGTAGGCCATTTCTAACGTCTGAGCGAACCACCTGGCCCAGTCACACATTCATTCAATCACATTCTCTTAGCGGAAACTCAATTAATGAAATACTATTCACAATATGAGGGCCGAAGGCCAAGCATTCATCAACCCAACAACAAGAATAATAAGACTCCTCGAATTAACCATTCAACCTTCCTACACTCTAGTATATGAAGCCTCTATCCAAGTCTAAAAGGTGCCAATGACAAGTCCATGGCTACCAACAATCAAAATGAAAGAAATGACAACAAAACTGTACAAGAAGGCTCAATATCCTCTGGGAACTAGGAGGACTCACCAACTAGCTGGAAGTGTATGCGGATTTCAACAGAGCGTCGGTTGATGATCTCTAGTACCTCTCTCTGTATCATGAAACAATGCAGGCCAAATGGCGTCAGTACATGAAATGTACGAGTATGTAAAATGGCCGGATAAAACCACATTAAGAAAATATCAATATTAACTCAGGATCTCAACTCATATATATATACATGAAAACTTACTCAAATGTTCTAAGTCCAACAAGAATAGTTTAGACAGGACTAACTCATAAGCCACTTAACTCAACTGACTCAGAGCACTATCAAGGCCTAAATGGGAGTTTCTCTTAACCGACAACCATCACCTATGAGCCGGTGATAGTACAACAATCAGACGTTGTTGCCACGTCCGTCCATACCTTGCCAGGGCATGAACGCCTCCCTAATCATGGATACCATCAATTAGTCAAGTCCTATCATTTCAGGACAGTAAAATAGGAAACATCCGACTTTAACGGTTCGATCTCATGGGAAGCATCCGACTTTAACGGTTCTATCCCTACCTACGTTGCCGGTGTAGTTTCTGGGGTTTGAGTATGGACTATACTCTTACCTGCTTCGGTTCTCGATACTCCTCCCATGACTCTATGCTCATAAGACTCCCTCCAATCATCTCAAACAAGCCCTCACGGCTAGTTTCATGTGGAACATTTCCCACTCATCAATTCTATCCTCATTCTTAACTCAATTTAAGTCATAATGGCAAGTCTCATTTAGGACCTTGTCTACTCGTCAATTCTATCCTCCAAATAACTCAATCAAGCCTCATTTAAGTAAGAATTTATGACATCTCCTCAAGACTCATCACAACTCTATGACTTTAGCTCAACAATTTAAGTAGAATAACACATTTAAGGAAAAATGACTTAAGCAACATAATCACTTGGCTAAAGAGATCAACAAAACATAATAACAAGTCATCTCCATCAACTCATACTAACATGAAGGTTTTAGGAATTTCTTAGCTCAACAACATTAACACATATGGCCTTAAATAAATAGGGGACAAAACTTATTCAAAGATGAATCATGCCAAGAAACTACATTTTTCATAGATATCTATCCTCAAAGTAAGAGTAGGGAACATGGGTGGACTTAGCCCATGTTTTGGATAGCCTTACATACCTTAGTGAAGACTTGAAGAAACCCTTGTGGTTGGGTCTTCAATGGAAACTCAAACCTTGAAGCTCTTGGAACTCTTCTTGTTGGAGAAGGATTTGTAGAGGAAGAAGAGGAGATAGAGAGAAAGAGAAGAGGTTTCTAGGGCTTTTACAGAGAGAGTGGGGGCTGAAGAAATGATCCCAAAATAGTCTAGGGTGATACATATATAATTTGGGGCAATTCCCAAATTACCCCTTCTCAAAAGTTCTGAAAAATAGGGAAAAATGCACCTGGCGCGATAGTGGCGCATCGTGCCATTGCAGCGCCAGGCTGAAACACGCCTAAAGCATGCACACCTCGTAGTGGCACACCGCGCAAGAGACCAAACTATTGAGGCATGTTTCTAGCGCGATAGTGGTGCGTCGCGCCCTTATAGCGCCAAGACCAAATTTTCTGGGTTTTTGAAATTTGGCCTGAAAAACCCTGCACAACTTTTAGTAGCGCGTCGCGCCAAGGACCAAACTACTGAGGCATGTTTCTGGTGCAATAGTGGCGCATCGCGCCCTTACAGCGCCAAGGCCATTTCCCCAGCAGTCGCAACCCAGGCTAAAGATGGAATTCCTGCCGTGCTAGTTTGCCTTAGGATCGTCGTATCTTTCAACTCCGAACTCCAAAATTCACATTCTTGGTTGTATTGGAAAGAAAACTCGACGACCTTTAATTTAATAGGTTGTGGGCCACCTAGATTTCCATCTTTCAAAAGATAGGGCCATTAGAAGTCGACCCCATACACGAACGCATCCTAACTTAGCCACGACGAACCTTTTTGGGACTTAGCTCGGTCCTAGGGGTCCTCAATGACCCCACATCACCTCCAACACTCTTTAATTTCTCAAGGACTCATCTTAACTCAAGCACATACTTCGAAATAAATATGATGGCCCCCACACGTGTACAAAGAAGGCCCGAATCTTAGGGGAAATTTTTTTGAGGGGTGTTACATTATCTCCCCCTTGGGATTATTCGTCCTCGAATGACGGGAAATCGAGAATAGACTCAGGGTGAAAATCACAATCAACATTCAGTCATTCAATCAACCAAAATTTGTTTTTCAAACAAATATCAATCAAAACTCAAAATACACTAATGAATTCAAGTCAAGAAAAGGGTCATTACCTTCAACATTCTCCTCGGTAGGTATGAATAGGTATGGATATTTAGATCTCATGGCCTCCTCCGCTTCCCATGTGGCTTCCTCAAAAAATTGATTCCTCTACAGGATCTTGACTAAGGCGACCTCTTTGTTCCTCAATTTGCGAATTTGGCAATCAAGAATTTGGACCAGAACTTCTTCATAGGATAAGCTATCCTTAATTCCAACGCTATCAATAGGGACTACCAACGAGGGATCGCCCAAGCACTTTTTCAACATTGAAACGTGGAACACCGGATAAATAGAAGCTAACTCTGAGGGTAACTCCAACTCATAAGCAACACTCCCAATCCACCTCAAAATATGGTAAGGACCAATATATCGAGGACTGAGCTTTCCTTTCCTTCCAAACCTCATAACACCCTTCATGGGTGATACTTTCAAGTACACCCAATATCCCATCTCAAACTCCAAGTCTCTTCTCCTCACATCGGTGTAAGCTTTTTGGTGGCTTTGGGCTGTCTTTAGCCTATCTTGGATAACTCTCACCTTCTCCATGGCTTGGTGAACAAGGCCGGGCCCAATCAACTCGGCTTCACCAACTTCAAACCACCCAATGGGAGATCTACACCTCCTTCCATACAAAGCTTCATAAGGAGCCATTTGAATACTTACATGATAACTATTATTATATGCAAACTCTATGAGAGGTAAGTGGCTATCCCAACTTCCCTTGAAGTCAAGTATGCAGGCCCTCAACATATCTTCCAATGTCTGGATGGTGCGCTCTGCCTGGCCATCTGTTTGAGGATGGAAGGTTGTGCTCAAGTTCACCTTCGAACTTAACCCCTTCTGAAAAGATCTCCAAAAGTGGGAAGTGAATTGAGCTCCTTTGTCTGAGATAATAGACAAGGGAACCCCATGCAATCTGACGATCTTTTGGATGTATAATTTTGCATAATCTTCTGAGGTGTCAGTAGTATTAACCGCCAAGAAGTGAGCTGACTTTGTGATTCTATCCACAATCACCCAAATGGAATCGTGTTGCCTTCGAGACCTTGGTAGACCTATAATAAAGTCCATGTTGATCATTTCCCACTTCCATTCCGGAATTTCTATATTTTGAGCTAAACCCCATGGCCTTTGATGCTCAACCTTCACCTGTTGGCAATTCGGGCAGTTGGAAACAAATTTTGCAATATCCCTCTTTATCCCACTCCACCAATAGACTTCCCTCAAGTCATGGTACATTTTCGTGGAGCCTGGATGAATAGAGTATTTGGAACTATGCGCTTCGGCCATAATCCTCTCTCAAACATCATCGATATCAGGTACACACAATCTACTTCGGTACCTCAACACACCATCTCCACCTTTGGTGAAAACCATCACCCCTTGTTTGTGAACAACTTTCTTTAGCCGGAGGAGGATGGGATCCTGATCTTGTTTCTCCTTTACGTCTGCTACAAGTGAGAATGTGGCCCCATCTCGAACGTTTACTCTACCTTTATAGTTCTCTTCGAGTTGAACTCCCAGTCGGGCTAATAGATGTACCTCCTTTTCCAAATGGGCAGTGCTATCCATGGACAACCTGCTAAGAGCATCAGCAACAACATTAGCTTTACCTAGATAGAAGAGGATGCTCATGTCGTAGTCCTTGAGTAGCTCAAGCCATCTTCTTTGCCTCAGGTTGAGTTCCTTCTGGCTGAAGACATATTACAGGCTCTTATGATCGGTGAATACATCAACATGCACTCCATACAACTAGTGGCGCCAATTTTTTAGAGAAAATACCACAGCTGCCAGCTCAAGGTTATGAGTTGGGTAATTTTGCTCATAAACCTTAAGCTGCCTCGAAGCATAGGCTATCACCTTCCCCCTCTGCATTAACACACAACCCAAGCCAATTTTGGATGCATCACAGTAGACCACAAAGCCCTCTATTCCCTCGGGCAATGCTAGAACAGGGGCAGTGGTTAGCTTGGCCTTCAATTTTTGGAAACGTTTTTCACAAGCATCAGACCATTGGAACTTAGCCTTCTTTTGAGTCAGCTTAGTCAATGGTGATGATATGGATGAGAATCCCTCTACAAACCTTCGATAATAGCCAGCCAAACCCAAGAAGCTCCTTATCTCTGTCGGGGATGTAGGTCTGGGCCAGCTTTTCACTACCTCAATTTTCTGAGCATCAACCTGAATACCATCTCCAGATATAATGTGGCCTAGGAAGTCCACTGATACAATCCAAAATTCACATTTAGAGAACTTTGCATACAATACCTGGTCCCTCAAAGTTTGTAAGACGTCTCTAAGATGATGAGCATGCTCCTCCTCATTCTTAGAGTAAACCAGAATATCATCTATGAATACAATCACAAACATATCAAGATATGGTTTGAATACTCAGTTCATGAGATCTATAAAAGTGGCGGGGGCATTAGTCAACCCAAAGGACATGAACAAAAATTCGAAGTGGCCATAGCGAGTCCGGAAAGCAGTCTTCGGAATATCACATTCCCTCACCTTCAACTGGTGGTAGCCGGATCTCAAGTCTATCTTTGAGAAACAAGTGGTACCCTGAACCTGATCAAATAAATCATCTATTCTGGGGAGGGGGTATTTGTTCTTTACGGTGACCTTATTCAGCTGCCTGTAGTCAATACACATTCTAAGGGACCCATCCTTCTTCCGCACGAATAGGACCAGAGCACCCCATGGTGAGACACTTGGCCTAATGAATCCCTTATCTAATAAGTCTTTCAGCTGCTCCTTCAACTCCTTCAACTCAGTCGGAGCCATTCTATAGAGAGGAATCGAGATAGGTTGGGTATCAGGAAGAATATCGATCCTAAAATCGATCTCCCTATCATGAGGGACTCGAGGCAGATCTTCAGGAAAGACATCTGGAAACTCGTTGACAATCGGAACCGACTCCAGGGATGGAGACTCAATATCATCATTTTTCACTCGGACAAGGTGATAAATGCACCCTTTTGAGATTAGCTTCCTAGACCTAAGGTAAGAAATAAACTTACCCTTAGGCATAACAGGACTGCCCCTCCACTCTATGACAGCTTCGTTCGAGAATTTGAACTTGACAACCTGAGTTCTACAATCAATAGAGGCCTAGCAGACATAAAGCTAATCCATGCTAAGGATCACATCAAAATCAACCAGGTAAAACTCAACTAAGTCGGCCAAGGTATCCCTATGATGAATTGACACCGTGCAGTCTCTATAGACTCTCTCAGCTAAGACAGAATCACCAATAGGAGTAGCTACACTGAAAGGCTCAAGAAGACATTCGGGAATTTTATTGAATTTACTAGTCACATAAGGAGTCACAAAAGATAGGGTGGCACCTGAATCCATCAAAACATAGCAATCAAGAGAAGAGACTCGAATCATACCCATCACGACGTTTGGAGAGTCCTCTTGATCTTGGCGACTACACATGGAATATAAACGGTTTGTACCTCCGCTGGTGCATGAAGTAGTGCCCCTCTGATTACCCCTAGCCAGCGGTGCGGTGGCAGAATGCTGGACTCTATTTCCCCCCTGTTGGACACTTTCTCTAAAAATGGCCCATTTGGCCGCATTTATAACAACCAACCCTTCCCGCTCTGCATTCTCCCAAGTGGAGCCTACCACACTTACTGCATGGTAGCCTCCCTCTCGCACCTTGACTTACACTGGCCTGGGATTGAGAACCCTGGTGTCTAAAATTCTGATGACTCTGTCCCTGCTGATCATACTTGTTCTACGGCATAGGTGCGCTAGCGGTAGATGAGGCATGATTGGGAGGCCTCTTCTGGAAGAAGGACATGTTGCTCTTGCTTTGCCTCAGTTCACCCTCAGGGCCCGCTGATTTTACCTTCTTGCTCAGATGCTCCTCTCTGTCTTTTCTTTTCTCATCCTGCACCTATTGAGCATACACCATTAGTCTCGAAATATCCATGTCCGAGATCAATAATGATGCTTTGCACTCCTTTTTCACATGCCTCTCTAACCCGGAGACAAACTTCCTCATCTTTTACCTCACATCAGGAATCATTTCTGGAGCATACCTGGATAGCTGGATGAACTTCAGGCTATACTCCTTAACGGTCATGCCTTCTTGTTTCAGATTCATAAATTCCTCCACTTTCGCTTCCCTCAATTCTTGGGGAAAGAAGTGGTGCAGGAAGGCTCTCTCAACCTCATCCCATCTGGCAGGTTCAGCATCCTCACCCCTACCCTGTTCCCATTGGTTATACCAAATGTTTTCTACATCTTTGAGTTGATAAGACACCAACTCGACCCCTTCGATTTCCGTAGCATGCATAGCTTTCAGAATCTTCCATATCTCATTAATAAAGTTTTGGAGATCTTCATCGACCTTAGAACCCGTGAATGCAGGTGGCTCTCTAATTCTAGTGGCAGCAGATGGCTCTCTAATTCTAGTGGCAGCAGATGGCTCCTGGGAACTAGAGCTGAGGGCCAGCGAACTCTGGTTACCATTCTGGGCAGCCATTAATTGAGTGAGCATGGCAATTGCCCCTCAGAATTCTGCCTCTGACGCGGGTGCAGGCAGAGTAAAAGGCACTAGAGGTGCCTCCGCATATCTCGCAGGTCGGCCTCTAGTCCTTGCCAGGCGTGCCTCAGACTGGGGCATCTCGGCGTTATCAATATTCCTCTGGCTAGCAGTACATTTTGGAGGCAGTATCTGTAACATACAAATGTATGAATTAGAAAGGAGTCTTATAGAGTTTTAACTCTATCGAATGAAGTCAGAGTATGAAAAAAGTGAAACAATTCCTAATGTCCTATAGCCTCGTGCTCATAAGTGTGGTGTACAACACACCCATAAGTAAGACTCTACTAGATACGGCTTTATAGACTCTATAGGACACTTGAACTTTGTGCTCTGATACCATGTTTGTCACGCACCGGGAGGGTACCCTAGATGTGACCGGCACTCGAAGGCCATTTCTGACCTCCGAGTGAACCACCTGGTCCAGTCACACATTCATTCAATCACATTCTCTTAGTGGAAACTCAATTAATGAAATATTATTCACAATATGAGGGCCGAAGATCAAGCATTCATCAACCCAACAAGAAGAATAATAAGACTCCTCGAATTAACCGTTCAACCTTCCCATACTCCAGTCTATGAAGCCTCTATCCAAGTCTAAAAGGTGCCAATGACAAGTCTATAGCTACCAACAATCAAAAAGAAAGAAATGACAATAAAACTGTACAAAAAGACTCAATATCCTCTGGGAACTAAGAGGACTCACCAACTAGCTTGAAGTTTATGCGGATATTCAACGGAGCGTCGGTTGATGATCTCTAGTACCTTTCTCTGCATCATGAAACGATGCAGGCCAATTAGCGTCAGTACATGGAATGTACGAGTATGTAAAATGGCCGGATAAAACCACATTAAGAAAACATCAATATTAACTCAGGATCTCAACTCATATATATATACATGAAAACTTACTCAAATGTTCTAAGTCCAACAAGAATAGTTTAGACAGGACTAACTCATAAGCCACTTAACTCAACTGACTCAGAGCACTATCAAGGCCTAAATGGGAGTTTCTCTTAACCGACAACCATCACCTATGAGCCGGTGATAGTACAACAATCAGACGTTATTGCCACATCCGTCCATACCTTGCCAGGGCATGAACGCCTCCCTAATTATAGATACCATCGATTAGTCAAGTCCTATCATTTCAGGACAGTAAAATGGGAAACGTCCGACTTTAACGGTTCCATCCCTACCTACGTTAGCGGCATAGTTTCTAGAGTTCGAGTATGGACTATACTCTTACCCGATTCGGTGCTCGATACTCCTCCCATGACTCTATGCTCATAAAACTCCCTCCAATCATCTCAAAAAAGCCCTCACGGCTAGTTTCATGTGGAACATTTCCCACTCATCAACTCTACCCTCATTCTTAACTCAATTTAAGTCATAATGGCAAGTCTCATTTAGGACCTTGTCTACTAGTCAATTCTATCCTCCAATTAACTCAATCAAGCCTCATTTAAGTAAGTATTTATGACATCTCCTCAAGACTAATCAAAACTCGATGACTTTAGCTCAGCAATTTAAGTAGAATAACACATTTAAGGAAAATGACTTAAGCAACATAATCACTTGGCTAAAGAGATCAACAAAACATAATAACAAGTCATCTCCATCAACTCATACTAACATGAAGGTTTTAGGAATTTCTTAGCTCAACAACATTAACACATATGGCCTTAAATAAATAGGGGACAAAACTTATTCAAAGATGAATCATGCCAAGAAACTACATTTTTCATAGATATCTATCCTCAAAGTAAGAGTAGGGAACATGGGTGGACTTAGCCCATGTTTTGGATAGCCTTACATACCTTAGTGAAGACTTGAAGAAACCCTTGTGGTTGGGTCTTCAATGGAAACTCAAACCTTGAAGCTTTTGGAACTCTTCTTGTTGGAGAAGGATTTGTAGAGGAAGAAGAGGAGATAGAGAGAAAGAGAAGAGGTTTCTAGGGCTTTTACAGAGAGAGTGGGGGCTGAAGAAATGATCCCAAAATAGTCTAGGGTGATACATATATAATTTGGGGCAATTCCGAAATTGCCCCTTCTCAAAAGTTCGTAAAAATAGGCAAAAATGCACCTGGCGCGATAGTGGCGCATCGCGCCATTGCAGCGCCAGGCTGAAACACCGCTAAAACCTGCACACCTCGTACTGACGCGCTGTGCCAGAGACCAAACTACTAAGGCATGTTTCTGGCGTGATAGTGGCGCGTCACGCCCTTATAGCGCCAAGACCAAATTTTCTGTGTTCTGGAAATTTGGCCTGAAAAACCCTGCACAACTTTTAGTGGCGCGTCGCGCCAAGGACCAAACTACTGAGGTATGTTTCTAGCGCGATAGTGGCACTTCGAACCCTTACAGTGCCAAGGCCATTTCCCCAGCAGTTGCAACCCAGGCCAAAGATGGAATTCCTATCGTGCTAGTTCGTCTTAGGATCGTCGTATCTTTCAACTTCGAACTCCAAAACTCATATTCTTGGTGGCATTGGAAGGAAGACTCGATGACCTTTAATTTAATATGTTTTGGGCCACCTAGATTTCCATCTTTCAAAAGATATGTCCATTAGAAGTCGACCCCATACACGAACGCATCCTAACTTAGCCACGATGAACCTTTTTGGGACTTAGCTCAGTCCTAGGGGTCCTCAATGACCCCACATCATCTCCAATGCTCTTTAATTTCTCAGGGACTCGTCTTAACTCAAGCACATACTTCAAAATAAATATGATGGGCCCCACACGTGTACAAGGTAGGCCTGAATCTTAGGGGAAAGTTTTTTGAGGGGTGTTACAACAAAGATAGAGAAGAAATATCTAGATGGGTTACCTACGTCTACAGGTAATCTAAACTCATAAATCAATGGTGCTGACAAGTAGGAGACTTATGGATGACAAATAGTATAGAGAATTCCCAAAGTCCTAGTAAGACCTCACAAGATTAATTATCATTCGAGGATGAATGTTCTAAAGGGGGGAAGGATGTTACACCCCACACTCTAGAGCTCAGAATGTATCTTAAGCTTCTTAAAAGTTATCATGTGAGCCAGATAATCTATGATGCTATCAAATAACTCTAAGGAAGGGAGAATGTGATAGCCCATAGTAGGGAAGGTTGGAAATAGGGTAATGAGAAGTCAGAAGGAGTTGGAGGCCAAGTAATGAGTCGTAGGACTCGACTCACCTACGTAAGCTATTAAGTTAGAAGTTTTACATACTTGAGCTACTTGAGTATATACTAAGCTTGCGTAGCCGCGATTACACGGGTTCTTAAGGTAAGATGAGATTATAAACCCACGAGAAAGAGAAGAGAGTAACACGTGGCAGCAGGAGGAAGTTCCATATGGAAGCAGCTCAAGCAAGGAGGTGACTCACCTACCTGCTGGGAGGTGGACCCCACTGCCATGTGGCACCGTGTGAATGGTCGTATGGGCTGCAGTGGCGCCCTCGGGGGATACCACGTGTCACCCCTAGGGGGATTCCACGTATCACCTCCAAGTAAGCCCATATATACATGTTTTATGACTCTTAAATTTATTCCATATCCAAAAATACTTCAGCAAAGAAAAAAGAAAAGGGAACCCTAAACCTAGAGAGAAAGGAGCGACGGCCAAGAGAGAAAAAGCTAAGTTTCCAAATTTCATTCCGTTAATTAATTATTTAAGATATCCTATGGTGATATAGAGGTGTTTAATAATGTAAAATTTCATTTTGGGGCAGCAAGGAAGAGATACAAACAGTCCGCTAATTTTCAGCATATTAAGAGAACTTTCGAGATAAGTTTTAGTATGTTTTAGCAAGGTATGGCTTGTTTGTCTTCTCTAACGTCTTGGTAAGGGTTTGTAAATGTTATGAGGGTTTTAATTATGTAAATTTATGGTTTTTATCAGCACCAAACGGATAGCAAACAGCCACGACCTTTCAGCCGCAACTAGAGAACTTCTGAGGTGACTTTTGGCAAGTTTGACCAATTTCGGGTAAGGTAAGGTATTTACTTTAAATTTTGAGGTTATGGGGTATTTATGTAGTGTATTATATTCCTTTTATGTTGCTTTAAGTATAAATATTTCGTAGGGATGCTTGATGTTCGAAACAAACGAAATTGGAGTCGCTATAGTTAAATTGTAGTCGAAGCAAGGTGTTGTGCTTGTGTTGTGCGGCTGCAGGTGTGTTGTGGTGTGTTGAAGGGATGGAACATGGTCTAAATATGGCATGGTTTCTGCTATTTTCAGCCACATGACCCTTCATTTTGTATAGCTAAAGGTTTTATGAAATAAAGATTAAAAACCCTCTTCTGGTATAGTAGTTTTGGGCGAATTGTTTGGAACTTGTATTGTTTGGAACTTGTATAGCTGCTGGTTGTTGTGGTTTTTGTGTCTTCTAAGTTTTGAGGGTAAAATGGAATTGTTTATAGGATGAGTTATATGGGAGCTGCCACCCGATTTCCATTAACTCCGTAACTAACTAGTAGACTAGTCAAGAAGAGTAAATAAGGAAATGATTCCTACGGATGCTTGGTTTTTTATTAAGGGGATGGAGATTTTAAAGTTATTGATATCAGTATTACTTTCGTGTTAAATAGGTTTAGAGGATGAAGAGACAAACACGGTTAAGAAGAATCCATAAGAGGTATGTAAAGCTAACGGTTTCCTCTTTTCGCATGTTTTTGGCATAAGTGTGTAAGCTTATCTTTCCCTTCTTTTGTCATATCTTCAAATTAAGTAGTGAATGATATGATCTTGAGGATAAATCTTCTCATAAATTCCAAGCATAATTCACGACCCTTATTTACTTCTTAATGAAATCACTCTTACAATAATTAAACTAGGACTTCTCAAGCCTTCCATACGTTAGGAAGTGAGGAGTACATAAAGTATACTTTTGTTTTCTTTTAGCATTTCTTAGTCTTAAGTGGATTGTGTATGTAGTGTGGGAATAATTCCATTCATAGAACCCTGAGTATGGTTCGTCAATCTTATTTACTTCTCGATACTAGAACTCCTGCGATAGTTGAGTTATGGACTTATAAGTCTTCTACATGATGAAAAGTAGCACACGTGAAGCCTATCTCTTCCTTCTATTGAAACTATTTAAGGTAAGTAAATATATATATGATATGAGTTACAGATGATTCCATTTATAGGTTCCGGGTATAACTCATGACTTGTACTCACTTTGGAGTGATAAGAGCCTTGAAGTAGTTGAACTATGACCCTCGAGCCTCCTGCATACTGAATGATAATTGGATGTGCAAGCTCCTATACCTAGAGGCTCTTTGACATATCTTAAGATGATATTCGGGAGATATCTGATATATCACCAAGGTATATGTGTACGTATATATATTATTATATTATATAGGGATCGAGTGGAACATTCCTCGGTACTAACGTATGATATGTATAGGGATTACGGCGTACCTTCCTCGACACTAACATATTATATTTATAAGGATCGGGCTGAATGTTCCTCGGCACTAACGTATTATATGTATAGGGATCGGGTCGTACGTTGCTCGGTACTAACGTATTATATGTGTATGGATCGGGTCATACATTCCTTCGTACTAACCTGTTATATATATGGATCAGGACGAACGCTCCTCAGTACTAACCTATTATATATATGGATTGGGATATACGTTCTACATCTCTAATAGTATACATATGCCTACGATGATAAAATGATGCATTTATAGTACTGAGTCCCCAAGCAGGCCGGATACGGTATGTGATAATGATATACATGACCATATTTTGTAAGGTGTAGGCACAGTACTCTGTTAAATTTTATACTTGTCCCCTGCACCCCTATGGTAATTGTAATTTACTTATGATGTTTTGTAGTTTACATGCTTCTTATTGAGCCGAGGGTCTTTCGGAAAGAGCCATCCTACATTGGTAGGAGTCAGGTCTGCGTACACTTTAGCCTCCCCAAACCCCATGATGTAGGATTTCACTAGGTTATTGTTGTTGTTGTTGTTGTATGTTTTGTACTTTACAAACTCAGTACATATGTCGTACTGACCCTCCTTTCTTTGGGGCATACATTCATGCCCGCAGGTACAAACACAGGTTTTGGGTATCCGCCAGCCTAAGATTTTGCTCAGCTAGTTTGGAAGAAGCTCTATTGTACTGGAGCTGAGTTTTTGGTACTTAGTATTGTGTATATATTTGCTTATTGAGTGGTATTGTGGGGGCCCTGTCCCTCCATATGATATGGTTGCTATTCTTAGAGGTCTGTATACATATGTAAGTGGGTGGTTTGTAAGTTGTTCCAGTTGTTCCTAGATGGCATGTTGTAATATTATTACGCTATGGCAGCCTTGTCGTCTTGCACGCCCTTTTATATTTTGAGTAAGGTAACTCCTGAAGAGACAAATGAAACCGTCTACATGTATGTGAAAATGTATGACCCATTAGGGTCCCATGTATGAGTCTTATATTTGTTGTTATAGTTGATAGTTATATACACGAGGGTCTCGGTTGAACCTCAATTGCGGCCTACGGTGATGGGTCGTAACACTTATGTTATAAGAATCATGTTACGTCATGTATGTTCCTAGACCAGATCTCTTGAATAAATCATGCTTATGATCTTTCTCTCTAAGCCCTTCCAATGATCCGTCATTTTTAGTCCTCATAGCTATATTGATGATAGTAGATGAGTTATGGAAGATGGGGAGAGAGTGGGCATTCCTTATTGTGATAGTTGTGGTATGCTTATTCCATTTAAGATTATAGACATGGAGGAAGAGAGAAATAAGATCATGTTGTATGCAATAAATAGGTAAGAGTATATTGGTGTGCCCCTTTGGTAGGAGTTAATGCAAATGTGGATGTAGAGATGCTAAGGTAGACCTGAAAATTCTTAAGTGATGTTGATTTCAAAGAAGGCATAAAGTGGTTAGAATGATAGGCTTGAATATGTGGTTGTCTTTATGCGAATGATTGCAGTAGGCTATTGAGGACTTCTTGTTAAGGGTTTCAAGTGAGTGTATTAGAGTGGCTATAGAACTAGGCTTGAATGTGGTGTTGATGGCATGTTGATGAATGCATGGTGCATTTGGTGTTTCTTGATTAGGACTCAAAGTTTGTTAAATGTGGTGGTAAGAAGTAGTACTCTTAGGATAAAATTCCCTATAGAGATATAGAACATGAAGCTTGTAGTTCATATTAGTATGATCATGTTATGTGTATCACCTTCTGACTTTAAGTTAGGCTTGAACTCCGTGAGAGCATACAGTCAGACGTAGGCTTTGGTGGGAGCTATGAGTTTCAGTTATTTAAGTGTAGTATTCAAAAAGAAGAGCATAGTTGAGAAGAGTTGCCAAGATCAAAATCTATCAGTTGTATCGCTTGATGCATAGTCGCCTTATTCTTACTCCATGTTGAGTTATCCATGTTCCATGTCACATATCTTAAGATAGAGTACGACTCTTTTTCAAATCATAATCATTCATGCTTCATGGACCCATATCAGTTGACTCAGATACTTTGGCATTATCAATACTTTATAGTTAGAAGTCTCCAGGGAATCATGCTCGTAATTTTGTTCCCAGAAAGTTATGGGGAATTTTGTTTGAGATTATAGCCCTTCTCTTATTTCAGATCCAATATATATTCATGATTTTGAGTGTTTTAATTCTTGCATGGTATTCGTGTCTTGTGTTAATTCCTAGATTGGCCATCATTCAAGGATAATGATCTCATGGGAGAGATATTGTAACACCCCAAAACAATTTAAGCTAAGATCTAAACCAATTTTAGTATGCGTATAGGCCCGAACCAGATGACTTCTAATTTGTGCATAGAATTTAAGGTCCTTTACTAGGTATTTGAATTATATTGGATGTGGTTTAGGGTCATAAGGAACCTCAAATACCTAGTCAAGTACAAAACATTCCTATCAGCTAAATTTTTGCATCAGTTCACATAAGGGTCAACTTCAAACGACCATATATCTCAGCATATAAAGATTTAGGTAGTCCATGACCTATCAAATTAAATTTCTATGAGTCTTCTTTCTAACGCTTCTAAATTTCCATCATTCAGAGTTTGGAGTAGAAAGTTATGGCAGTTTTACTGGAACATTTATTGACTAGACAACTCGGCGAGCTAGGGTTAATTCGGTGACTTACCAAATGGGTTAGGTGAATCGCCAATTGAGATTTCCAATGACTTGAAAACCTCCAAAAACGATTATTTTAGGTAATATGAAGCTCCCATTCAGCGATCCGCCGAATAGGTCTGCTATAGGACCTCTAGATCACCGAATTGGCCAATGAAACTTATTTAAAAGGTCGTTTTGTTTTTTCAATTTTTGTGGTTTTCTTACATTCCTAGAATGGAATTCTTGACCTTTTACCCTCAGTTAACTTTTCTAAGCCTATCTTATGGACTTATAACCACCCCATTTATGTGTAACACCATGTGTTATCCTATCCCAAACTAGGCTCGATGTCTAATAGAAATTTGAGGAAAGGAACTAACCCTGAGGACCCCGAGTGTCCTCTAGGATTCGTAGAGAGTTCTACGAATCATAGGTAGGAATCATAGTCGCTTCCTATACTTAGAAAAATTATGAGTATTAAGATTCACTCCTACGATAGATATTATAAGGCATAATTATTTCTACGAGTCGTATTGACCAAATTTAAGAGATCGAATGTCACTCGTACGAGTCATATTGAAGACTCATCAAAAAGTACACGAGTCGTAAGAACGACTTGTATAAAAAGTTTAGAGACTCATTATTTCCAATTTCTAAGAAACCGAGTGTCCTACGACTCGTAGACCTAAGTCGTAGACCCTTACCTTTTCTAGCCCAATTTCATGATTAAAACTGATGGCTCATGGAAATTTCTTTGAGTCGTAAAAATATTTCGTAGACATAAAATTTCAAGTTTTTAATGAAGGGTATTTTTGTCTTTTCCCACCCTTCCAAAACAAAAACCCTAACATTTTAGGACTAAATTGAATCCCTTTTCAGTATCAGTTGATAGAACGTGATTGAATGAATGTGTGATTGGGCTAAGTGGTTCACTTGAGGATAAGAAATGATTTTTAAGTACTGACCACATCTAGGGTACCCTCCTAGGGTGTGACAAATTTGGTATCAGAGTACAAAGTTCAAGAGTCCTAGGGTATCTATCAAGCTGTCTAGTAGTATCATGCTTATGGTTGTGTTTTGCACCATACTTACAATCAGGAGGCTATACGACATTAGGAATTCTTTCATTTCTTTCATACTCTGAGTTCGTGCTAAAGAGTTTAACTCTAAAAGTTCCTTCCTAATTCGTGTGTTACACACTTGCAGATAATGCCTCCTAAATGCACTTCTAGTAAAAGCTGTAAATATTGAGGTTCCATAATCTGGGATGCCCCTAACATCTGGAGTGAGAACTAAGGACCGACCTAAACAATCTGGATGCCCCCAATATCGGGATTGAGAACTAAGGGATGACCTACTAGGTCTACTGAGGCACCTCTAGAGCATACTACTTAGCCAGCTCCTACTTCAGAAGATAAGTTCAGAGGTACCATCACTCTGCTCACCAAATTGATAGTTGGCCAGAGGGGTAACCAGGGTTCACCAGCTCTCAAATCTAACTCTCATGAGCTGTCAGCTTCGGTGAAGATCTGATACTTCTTGAGGATAAATCCACTAGTCTTCATGAGTTCTAAGGTTGCGGAGGATCCCTAAAATTTCATTGATGAGATGTGGAAGATATTGAAAGTGATGCATGCTAGGATTGAGGGGGTCAAGTTGGTGTCTTATTGGATCAAGAATGTTGTGATCGTGTGGTACTACTAGTTGGAGAAAGGTAGAGGTGAGGATGCTGATCCTGCTATTTGGGATGAGTTTGAGGGAGTATTCATTGATCATTCTTTCCCAGAGAATTGAGGGAAGAGAAGGTAGAAGATTTCGTGAATTTGAAGCAACAGAACTTAACTGTGAAGGAGTACAACCTCAAATATATCCAGCTGTCTAGATATGCTCCAGAGATGGTCCCAGATATGTGGTCTAAGATGAGGAAGTTTGTCTCTGGATTAGGGAGACATGGAAAGAAGAAGTGCAAAGCATCACTGTTGATTTTTGATATGGATATTTCCATGTTGATGGTGTCTTCTCAGCAGGTAGAGGATGATAAGAGGAAAGACAAGGAAGATCACTTGAGCAAGAAGGCAAAATCGGCTAGGCCTGAGCGTAGCAGAGGCAGAGTAAGGGAAACAAGTCCTTCTTCCATAAGAGGTCTTCCATCTATGCTCCATCAGCGGAAAGTGCACTTGCACCACATAACAGGTATGATCAGTAGGTACAGAGTCACCAAAATTCCATAATCCAAGGTTCTCAGTCCCAGGCTAGTATGGCTCAAGGTTTGAAGGGAAAACCCCCTTGTGGCAATTGCGGTAATCTCAATTTGGGAGAGTGAAGAGAGGGGAAGAATGGTTGTTATAAATATAGACAAGTGGGTCCTTTCAGAGAGAGTGTCCAACCTGGGGCAATAGAAGCCACTATTTTACCACAGCACCACTAACTAGAGATAGTCAGAGGGGCACTACTTTAGGTACGACGGAGGTACACACTGTCTATATGCATATAAATTGTCTATATACCATAGAAGGTACAAACACCCCAGATGTTGTGACGAGTATGATTCGAATCTTTACTCTTGATTGTTATGTTTTGATAGATCTGAGGGCCACATTATCATTTGTATCTCCTTATTTGAACCTTTCATGTAGATACTCCTGTCGATAAGTCTATCTTAGCTGAGATGGTCTATAGAGATTATGATATTTCTCTCTATCATAAGGATACCATGGCTGACTTAGTCAAGTTGGACATGGTTGATTTTGATGTGATTCTTGGCATGGATTGGCTTTATACTTTCTATGCCTTTGTTGATTGTAGAACTTGGATTGTTAAGTTCAGTTTCCCAAATGAGCCTATCTTAGAATAGAGGGATAGCCTTGTTGTGCCTAACAGTAAGTTTATCTCCTACCTTAGGGCGAAAAAGTTGATCTCTAAAAGGTGTATTTATCACATCGATCATTAGAGTCAAAGATAATAGTGTTGAGTCCCTTAATCTTTAGTCTGTATCGATTGTAAATAAGTTTCTTGAGGATCTGCCTGGAGTCCCTCCTAATAGGGAGATTGACTTTGGGATTTATGTTGTTTCTAATACGAAACCTATCTCTATACTACCATATAGAATGGCCCCTATCACATTGAAAGAACAACTGAAATATCTCCTAGATAAGGGATTTATTAGGCCGAGTGTCTCAACTATGCGAAATAATAATGGGTCGTTGAGAATGTGCATTCACTATCGTCAACTAAATAATATCACCATAAAGAACAAATATCCCCTTCCCAGGATAGATGATTCGTTTAACCAGCTTCAGGTTCCACTTGCTTCTCAAAGATAGACCTCAAATCAGTCTACCACCAATTGAAACTGAGAGAATGCAACATACCAAAGACTATTTTCCGAACCTAGTATGGTCACTATGAGTTGTTATGTCCTTCAATTTGACCAATGCTCCTGTAGTGTTTATGGACTTGATAAATAGAGTGTTCGAACAGTATTTGGATATGTTCGTGATTGTATTTATAGATGATATATTGATCTACTCGAGGAGTTAGGACGACTATGCTAATCGTATCAGAATTGTCCTTCAAACTCTTAAGGAGAAGGAGTTTTATGCTAAATTTTACAAATGTGAGTTCTGGCTTGCGTTCTTAGGCTATATTATTACTGGGGATGGTATACGTGTTGATTCACAAAAGATTGAAATGGTTAAGAATTGTCCAAGGCTCACATCACCGTATGACATTAGAAGTTTATTGGGTTTGGATGGCTACTACCATAGATTTTTTGAAGGGTTCTCATCCATATCTTCACCATTGACTAAGCTAACTCAAAAGAAGGCTAAGTTTCAATGGTCAGATGCTTACGCAAAGATTTTTGAAGAGTTGAAAACAAGATTGACTACTGCTCAAGTGTTATCCCTACCCGAGGGAATGGATGATTTTGTTATCTACTATAGTGCGTCCAGAGTTGGATTGGGTTGTATTTTAATACAAAAAGGAAAGAAGGGCTAAGTTATTTCTTATGCTTCCAGATAGCTTAAGATTCATGAGAGAAACTACTTGACTCATGACCTTGAGGTAGTAGTTGTAGTGTTCGCTCTCAAGATTTTTTGTCATTATCTTTATGGAGTTGCTCAAGGATAATAATATGAGTATTATCTACCACCTAGGTAAAGCTAACGTTATTGCTGATGCTCTTAGCAGGTTATTTATAGAGAGCACTGCCCATGTAGAAGAGGGAAAGAAAGATTTGGCCAAATAGGTGCATAGGCTTGCACGTTTGGGAGTTTAACTTATTGACTCTAGTGAGGGAGGTACAATAGTTTGGAATGGAGATGAATCGTCGCTCCTTGCATAGGTGAAAGAAAAGAGAGATCAGGATACCATTCCCCTTTAACTGAAAGACCAGGTTCACAAGAAGAAAGTAATGACTTTTTCCAAAGGGAGAGATGGAGTGTTGATGTATCAAGGGAGATTGTGTGTTCTGGGAATTGATGTCATTCGAGAGAGGATAATAGTAGAGGCCCATAACTCTAGGTACTCCATCCATCCAGGTTCTACAAAGATGTACCATGACTTAGGAGAAGTATATTAGTGGAGTGGAATAAAAAATAATATAGCAGAGTTTGTGTCTAAGAGCACAAATTTCTAATACGTTAAAGTTGAGCACCAAACACCTTGCGGAGTATCTTAGAATATAGAAATTCCATAATGGGAGTAGGGTATGATCATGTGGACTTCATTATAGGTTTACCAAGATCCTTCAAACAACATGACTCTATTTGGGTGATATGGATAGGATGACCAAATCCGCCTATTTCTTGCAAGTTAAGACTACAAACACTGCAGAGGATTATGCCAGACTGTATCTTCGAGAGATTGTTAGAATGTATGGAGTTCCTTTGTCTATCATCTCAGATAGGGGAGATTTTTTCACTACTCAATTTTTGAAGTCATTCTAGAAAGGTTTGGGGTCAAGAATGAACCTGAGTACTACTTTTCATCTGTAGATAGACGGCCAAGCAGAGCGTACGATTCATACTTTGGAGGATATGTGAGAGTGTTTTTCATCGACTTCAACGGTAATTGGGATGATCATTTACCTCTTATCAAATTTTCATACAATAATAACTTTCATTCAAGCATTCAGATGGCTCCCTATGAAGCTCTGTATGGGAGGAGACGTAGATCGCTGATCGGTTTGTTCGAGGTTAGTGAAGCTGAGTTAATTGGAACAAACTTGGTTCATCAAGAAATGTAGATGGTGAAGATCATTCAAAGAGGTTGAGAATTTCTCGGAGTCACTGAAAATCATACACTGATATTAAGAGGAGAGATTTGGATTTCGAAGTACATGATTGGGTATACATGAAAGATTTGCCCATGAAGGGTGTGATGAGATTTGGAAATAAAGGGAAGCTTAGTCCCCAATACATTGGTCCCTATCAGGTTGTGAAGTAGGTTTGTAACGTAGACTATGAATTAGAGTTGTCCCTAGTATTAGCAGCTATTCATCCCATGTTTCAAATCTCTATGCTTAAGAAGTGTTTGGGAGATCCTTCACTTGTTTTCCCGACTGAGAGCATTGGGGTGAAAGATATTTTTGAGTTATGAAGAGGTCCCAATTCAGATTCTTGATCCTCAAGTTCGCAAATTGAGAACCAAGGAGGTAGCATCCGTTAAAGTTCTATAGCGGAATCAGTTTGTTGAAAAAGCTACATGGGAATCTAAAGAGGATATGAAAGCTAGATACCCTCATCTATTCATTCCTCCTAATGATAATGTTAATGGTAATTTCCCTTTTTCCTATCTTTATTCGAGGACGAATGATCCTAAGGGGAGATATTGTAACACCCTGTGTTATATTAGCCTAAACTAGGCTTGATGACTAAACAAAAATTTGAGGGAAGGAACTGACCCTGAGGACCCCGAGTGTCCTCTATGATTCATAAAGAGTTCTACAAGTCATAGGGATGACCTCTAGTCCCTTCCTACACATAGAGAAATTTTGAGTATTGAGATTCACTCTTACGACAGACATTATGAGTCATAAAAATGACTCGTACAAGCACCTGACACTTAATCAAATTTAGGATCTCGAATGTCACTCCTACGAAGCATATTGAAAACTCATCAAAAAGTATACAAGTTGTAAAAATAATTCATATAAAAAGTTTAGAGACTCATTATTTCAAAATTCTGAGAAACCTACAGGATGAGTTGTATGTACGACTCGTCGAGTGTCCTACGACTCATAGACTTGAGTCATAGACCCTTAAATTTTCTAACCTAATTCCATAATTGAAAATGAAGACTCATGGAGGTTTCTAGAGTCATAGAAATGTTTTGTAGACGTCAAATTTTAGGTTTTTAATGAAAGGTATTCATGTATTTTCCCATCCTTCCCAAATAAAAAGATTGACATTTTGGGACTAAATTGAGTCCCTTATTAGTATCCTAAACACCAAAAGCTTTCATTAACACTTAGATTAGTTGAGACCGAGGATTGGAGAAAAGCAGAAAGGCTAGGGTTCAAGCTATTCCAATAAGGTCTTCGAATCTTTGATTGTTCTTCGAGTCCAGGTATGTAAAGCTAAACTAAAACATGGATTTTGTTCCTCCATGTGCCCATGATTGTGATAGATTGATTGCGAAAGGATTGAGTCCCTATTGATATCCTTCTTGAGAAATTCTTTTCTAAAATTTACACATTTTACTGATTATTATTAAGTTCATGCCTTTCTACGAATGAATTCCTTGAACATATGATTTGAACTACTTTTTTAATAAACCCTAATAGCATATTGATTGAGATTGAATTATATATATATCTAAAGATTGAGTCTAGAGCTTTGAACTTGTGAATGTATGATTATGGTCGTGATATGAGCATGATGATAATGTTGATGAACTGATAGTCCTTTATACTTTCATAATTGAACCAAAAGTGAATGGTCTTAACTGAATGTTGTCATAAATGATTGTCTAAAACTTCTCGTAAAATAAATGATTGGAAAGGACTAGGAAATTAATTGGTTGAGAGGATTGGTTTGATAGAATTGGTGAATCGAAAAGAGCCCAATAGAGACTTATTGATTTGGTATGATCGGGATTGATTGTCTTATGAGCTTTGAATCTTGGGAAGAGTATCGAGCACCAAATTCGGAAATATTAAGTACTAACTCAAACCCAATAACAATGTCGCTATATGTACGAGAGGATTGAACCATTAAGTCGGATGTTTCCTAGAATTTTGTCTTGACATGATAGAAATTGATTGGTTTTTGATCCATGATTGGTTGATTTATTCTTACCCTGACAAGGTAATTAATGAATGTGGAAATAAAGTCGTCTTGTTGTACTATCACTGGCTCATAAGTGATAGTTGTAAGATAAGAGAAACTCCTATATAGGTCTTGATAATACTCTTATTGGATTGGATAGTATATAATTGGTCTTTTTCTAAATCTTATTTTTGTTTAGACTTAGGACATCTTGATTGAGTTGTTCAGATTTCCGATTTGAGATCTCTGAGTTGATTTGATTCTACCTTGATGCATGTTTCATTCTGCTATATTACATACTTGTACATTCTATGTACTAACGTCAATTTGGGCCTGTATCATTTCATTATGCAAAGACAGGCATTAGAGATCATCAACAAGCGCATCGTTGGGGATATATTCGTATTCATCTATTTAGTGAGTCCTCCCTTCTTTCGAAGGATACTACATGTATCTTTCTAGATTTTTTGTTAGCTTTTCTTTATTTGATTTGAGGTAGCCATGAACCTGTAATTAGAACCATTTATACAATTGATAGAGGCTTTATAGACTAGATTGTTGATGTTGTCGATTGGTTTTGTTATTGGCTAGTTTCATTCATACGAGTCCTGTTGATTTGATTGATTTGAAAGATTGTTGGCCTTTGGCCTTATTTATGAGTAAGTATACTTAATGAGTTGAATATTTCACTGAGAGAACATGATTGAATAAATGTGTGATTGTACTAAGTGGTTTGCTTGGGACCAATAATGGTTTTCGAGTGCCGGTCACGTCTAGGGTACCCATTATGCCTAATCCTCAAACAAATCATATTAGCACGTTTTAAGTTTTCTCAAGGAAGAGGCTAAGGTTCTTCACCTTCAAGCCTAAATCCAAGATTTCAAGTCATTGTTTCCCTTCTAGGTATGTAGGGCTTTCATAGTGATGGACTAGTTCGTCCACACACCCTACGTATATAAAAATTTCAAAAAGAGTAATCTAGGGTTTTATTCCTTGATTTTAAGAAATTTTGAGTTAAGCCTATTGTTGAATTTTAATTCAATTATTGAGTTATTGTATCCATATCATTAGGTATTATTGTGATATTGTTCATCTCTATATTTCACTATGAACCCTACTTCTTGAGTTGATTTTTGGAGTATTTGAAAATAGATTATTTTAACCATATTATTGCTTGAATTGATTTTTGAAAAGAGTTTAGATACAGTTTTGGAGAAGAGTTTTAAAGACGAATTTTGAGAAAGAGTAAAGGAAAACTAAGTATTCCCAAATGTAACAGTTTTACATTGAGTAAAGAGAAATTTTGATTTCTAAATAGTTTATGAGTTCAAAGATATTTCAGATCTTTACCTCTTTTAAGAGGATCTTTTAAGTGATTACCTCATATCAAGAAAGAGAATGTTTTTGGACATTGAGTATGATCATAATATAATTATTGGGAGTAGTATTGAGCATCGATATAGGAATGAGTTTAGATAACTCATAGTCCTCAGAAACCATGCCACCAACACAAGTAAAGGATTCGTACTTTTTAGATAATTTCCTTAGTGCCTTTGGGTAGAGCTTAGTGGATCCACTTAGTTAAAGATGTCCTTTACCCTAGAAAGGTATAGGATGGTTCTGGCAGCGTGGACGAGATGTTGTATCATCACGTAGCTCATATTGATGACTGTCTATTAGAGAAACTCCCAAAGAGTAAAGTATCATACTTTTATATATTGAGTTGCATTTATTATATCATCTTTTAAAGCATGGTTTTACATATACTTCCTTCTTTATTGAGTTGAACTATTTTTAGAGTTGAGTTTAGTTATATTCAGAGTTGAGTTCTTTGAGATGAGTATCATTGAGTAAGTTCCTTTTTAGCTTCATTACATACTCTACATTCCATAGGCGTATTATTGAAGTCCATATTCCATCAAGTATTTTGGTGAGACCTCTTTGCATTTAATTAGAGGCACTCCTGAGTCATTACTTTCAGCATTTCAAGGTAGTCATGGGCCTGTCCCGGTACATATTCAGAGTTAGTTTAGAGGCTTCATAGAGTAGTGATATAGAGTTTGAGTTTATTCAGTTTTATCCAACAAAGTCATAATTTGAAAACATTTGAGTTTTATCGTATATATTTGAGTACTGAATTTTAACTGATCTTTCTAAGCTTGCATACTATTGTGCCCATATGAGAATTCATTTATGGGTTAAGTCTTCCGCTTTGTGAGTTAGATAGGCCAAGGATTTTCTTGGGACCAGCAATGATTTTCAAGTCCGGTCACTTCCAAGGTGTAGGCTCGGGCATCACATAATCATAAGAATTATTCGATAGAAAATTAAGAATATAATACCAACACTTGTAGGAATCATCATTGTATTTTTCCACTTTCTCTTGATGAGAAATACGTTTATCATAATTCATAGAGAGAGTGTCAAATTTATTAGGATTCTTCTCAGCTAACACATAAGAAACAATGAGAAGACTTAAGTAGAAAAGTACTTTACCATTTTATCTCTTGAAATGACTACCATTTAACCAAAATGGCTTGTTAAGATCTCCCATCTTGATATCCCTAGATTTTTCAATTGTAGCCATATTGAATATCCTTAAAATTATTGGTGAAAGTTACAAGATTACAAATTATAATTGAAAACAAAAATGAAGAAATCTCTTCAGGTTGAGGCTTGGATATCTCGCTCTCTTTAAGGAGAGTGAAGTCCACTCCAGCAAATTTTTTCACCGGTCCAATAATAGTCTTGTTAATTGGTCCCCTCCAGAATTCAACAACCCAATCATAAAGTGTAACTCAACAAACTCTATAAACAATTTTGAGTTCAAAGCTCCATAAAAACAATGTCTCTTTTCAACTGCTAAGAACTCTCTTTTAACGAACTTTTATGCACTCTATATTATCTTTCATGTAAACACCAAAGTAAGACTATATCTATTTATATGTGAGGAAGTCTTCCAAGCAATGAATAGGAAGATAATTATGAAGTAAATAGAGAAGATAAATGACCTAGAGGTTACACAAGTTACAAGGTATAATGGAGGAATAAAAAATGAGGCAATGGAGATTGAATGGACAAATAATGGGGAAAGGCTGACCACATTCAGCCATTTATCACTAAATACAATGATAATAAAAATGGCATCAAAAGCCATCAAGCCACCAACTAATGGCAACAACTAATTCATTCAGAGCAACACCCTTGACTCCAAAAAAAAAAGAGCAAATTTCCCATATAAAAAAACAAATTAATATTACTAATTATTAATATTAAAAGGCTAACGACCAACAGCTGGAACCAAACTACTTGGGTTGAAGTGTAGTTGATTGATTGATTGTTTGTTGTTAGCACAACTTTTGGGTTCACCATGTAGTCTCCTCTTTGATTTGTGGATATTTCTATTTCATGTCTCCATTCATATGATGTTATCTTAAATCTTTTTGGAGGAAAGACCAGAGTTTGGGGAAATGAGGGATGGACAATGTAGTGATCTATTGTGTATACATCCAGATACACAATAATTACTAGTCTTGAAATAATAGGGTGAAACCTGGCTTGCATAATCAAAGGTCTAGATGGGATGTTAGGACCATTAGATGGCAAACATCCAGATATATTAGAAGCCAACATAGGGAAATTATGGAGAAACATGTTCATCGTCTCTGTTGATTGAATTGGATTTTCATTGCTTGAGCCTTGAATATTCAATTATGATTCTCGGATCATTGAAAATCTTGCCCTATAATCCTCTTTAGCACACTGGGCTTCCTCCACGCTTCTAAACTCAACCAATGAGAAATTATTATCATAAAATGTTTTGATTCCATTAATATAACCAAGCAAAATCATATCATTGTGTATCATAACATTATCCACATGGACCGATAGAGGATAACTTATACACAAGACTTTACTAGGTGACTGAAATAATACGAAGAAGAAGAAGATAAGAGTTAACAGTTGAACAACATTGTATGTTTTATCTAATTACTGAGAAAAGAAATTAGAAATCTTTGAAAGACAAATGAACATTACATGTTGCCTTGTGAAGCCAACATTCATAGAATGAGAGTAGTTCCTAACAAAATCACAATGCATAAGCCAAGGGTCATGATGACCAATGCTCCTATTGGGATAGTGTACATCACTCGTTTTGACCAAACTATATAGGAGCATTGGACAACATTACCCTCGGCCTATGCATTGAGATTTTGTTAGGAACTACTCTCATCTTATGAATGTTGGCTTCACAAGGCAAATGTAATGTTCCTTTGTCTTTGAAAGGTTTCTAATTTCTTTTCTTAGTAAATAGACAAAAAATTCAAAGTCATTCATCTGTTAACTCTTATCTTATTCTTCTTCTTCTTCTTTCAGTTTCTTAGTAAAGTGTTGTGTATAAGTTATCCTCCATTGATCCATGTGGATAATGACATGATACACAATGTTATGATTCTGCTTGGTGAGATTAATCGAATCAAAACATTTTATGATAAAATTACTCATTGGTTGAGTTTAGAATCGTGGAGGAAGCCCAGCGTGCTAAAGAGGGCTTGTAGGGCAAACTTTTCAATAATTCAAGAATCATAATTGAATATTCAAGCAATGAAAATCCATTTCAATCAGCAGAGACGATGGGCATGTCTCACTTTAATCACCCTATGTTGGCTTCTAATGTACATAGACATTTTCCATCTTATGGTCCAGACATCCTACCTAGATCTTTGAGTATGCAAGGCAGGTTTCTCCCTATTATTTTAGGCCCAGAATTTGCTGATTTACCAATGCTATGTAATCCCAATGACTATATACGACATGGCATAATCACGAAGGATGGATTATATGTCTGCAATGCTTACTGCAGTGACATTCATGGAAACTAAGTTGTAAGTATTGTTTGTACTTTCCTCGTTATTTCTTGAGGGAGAGATCTTTCTGAAATATTTCTTCTTGTATCCATGACATAGTCAATTGATCCTCTGGAATGAGCTAGACAATCTAACCAAAACACTAAGTAGATGTTGTTGTTGGGTTCAACATTGTTTCCTGCTTGCCTGATACTGATCAAAAGGATTTTGCCTCATACACAAAACAATTAAGGTAACTGGTGTTACAAGGGTTATGGAAGGTAATTGAGGAGGCCTTTCCAGAATAATTGAAACAATCTGAAAAATCACACTTGAAGGAGAGAGTTTTGATTGCGATCTTCATGGACATTACAGTTAACATTATTTGGAAAATTGCGGAAAACAAATTACGGCAACGACATGGAAGAAGTTAGAAGATGTGTATTCTAAAAATTCATTGAAAAATCCCCTCTACTTAAAAAAATGGTTGTACAATCTTTGTAGAGGGGACTGCCTACCTAGGTGATGATAATTCATGAGAGGTAGAGGGGACTGGTAACATCAAATTAAGAATGTTTGATGGCATTATCAAAAATATTGAGAATTGGCATTTTTCTTGAATAAAGAGAAATTTGATTTCTCTTCGACTTTGGATGATCAAGGTTATAAGTTTCACTTAGATAATGGAAACTTAAAGTGTGTAAAGGATCCATGGTACTCATGAAGGAAAGCTTCTTTCCAAACTGTATTAACTTCAAGCCAATGTATTTAAAGGGGAAGCAATTGTAGCTTCTAGGAAGAGTGATCTGAACCAGTCTCAATTGTGGCTCTTGCAACTTGGTCATATGAGTGACAAAAGATTGTCTTTGTTGAATGAGCAAAATTTGTGGAATTTTCTTTAATATTTGCATAGATTGTTCACGTGCTTGAGCCTAATAGTTCTAAAGAAGTTATTTCTAGCTCAAAAGCAGATCAGCGGGTTAGTGCTATGTGTGAAGAGATTGAGTCTCTTCAAAAGAATCAAATATGGAATCTTGTTTCAATGCAAAAGGCACAAAATATAGTCAAAAGTAATTTTATCAGAGAAATTATATCTAAAGGTGTTGTTGATATGAAGAAAGTGTATGCACATGATCATCCAATTGATATGATGACCAAGACAATTCCGACAAATAAGTTTAGGCATTGCCTAGACTTGATTGGCGTGTATAGTACTCAATAAGACCATTTGAGGGGACGTCGGAAAATTTCGAAAGGAAGACAGGATAAAAGATCTTATTGATACGAATCTAATGCAAGTTACTACATTCCAAAATTCCAACTGCAGCTCATCCAATTTACAAAATCCTAAAGCGATGGATGTTCATATTACTGAGGAAGAACTGCAGCGTGCCCAAAAAATCATTTTTTTGCACAATTCAGGATTGATTCGATTACAAAGGAATGCAGAATCGAATTCAGCAACACAAGGGACAGATGTGGTCCAAAAATCTCAAAATTTCATTGCACCTTTTGACAGCACTCAGCAAAAGAGTTCTCCAAGCAGCGCCGCACACACGCAGGAACTGCGCCTTCAAATTCGAGAAGATTCCGGCAACGATCGTGATGGCGCAGTAGCAGGGGATTTCTCTCCATGCCAATATGAATCGTTGGGTATACGTTTCGCCGGAGGAACCATCGCCGGCGAACAAAGTGATGGCGGCGCCGAAGCTCCGGTGACTCAAATCGAACAAGATGAATGCCAATATGTTCTAAAAGATGCTGCGCATCTTCCCACCCATGAGCGCCATCTCAGTTCCTCACCAAAAGCTTCGAATACCTCCAGGAACACTGATAGTAGAGTTCTCGTCGGAGCTCCGACGACTTTTCCGGCATAACACCAACACTAAAAGGACCACAATATAGGTGCGCATCATCCGATCCAGGTAGGAAACTTCGAATCTTCCCCAAATTGCTCAATTTCAAAAAGTCGTCAACACTACTGTGGCGGTGCCGGAGCTCCGGCGAACCAATTGACTGGAGACCAATATCAAAAGATTCAAGAGAATGATATGCAACTTCCAAGCTATAGGGAAATCCTCGAATCATCCCCAACGAGTTCAAATTTAAAAAGTCGCCATGACACCAAACAAGTTGAACAACACAGTGAAATGGCTGATCAAGTGGTGGCTGTGGATTTTACTCATGAACAACATCAGCAGGAAAGGGAAGGAATTTATGTATTGAATAATATTGAGCAGTACACTCAGGTGCCAAAACAAAGTTCAATGGTTAATTACACTGATCAGCAATGCAACAGTAACTTACCAAATGCAACTCCAGGTAAGTCTTCTAACCATGTCAATCAACAAACATTAGATGATGCTGATCATAGTCACAATGTGACTCAAATGCATAGGGTCATTGTCGATCAAAATGAAACCAGTTTAACTGATAATGCTCTGAAAAATAAGGCTCCTAATGTTCTGAAAAATAAGCATCTGGCTGTGTCCAAGAACCTGCAAAGTGGTACTGCCACTGTTGTTGATAATTTTGTGCAAAGGATAGATGGTAATACTATGAATTGTGAAGGCAATATGTTGAAAGCCATGGGAGCGCAGTTGCATCCTACTGCAAATGAGCACCATGGTACTGCTGCTACTAACCTTATGCAGGTTCCAGTTCATCTTGTTGATCCTGATGATCTTGTAGATAAGCACAATGAGCAGGGGAACACATCCAATGGACATGTGTATACAAACAAACATTTTGCACAAGTGTCTAAGGATCCCAATGTGAACCAGCAAAATGTCCAAAGACCTTATATCCCTAATAACAACCCCATGAGAGTGTCAAACAACTTTGAAAGGCATAACTCCAATAATACAGCTGCTGCTAACATTAGAAACAAGCCTAGCCACACCAATCCTAACCAGACTATCACTCAAAATAAGCCTCCTAGTACTAATTTACCCACCCCTCCTAACCCTGTCATCCCTCACACTTTAGCTACCAAGTTGAGAGCTCAAGAGGCTATGAAAGCTGATGATATTGATATTACCCCTCCTAAAATCACAACAAAACAAGGATATCCTGCTGTGGTATTTACAAAAGAAGATTTCATGGTGAATCTAGCCTCTGACTGTAAATATACTCTAGTAGGTAAATTTACCAACACCATGCCAAAAATGGAAATCATCAGAAAGGAATTCATCCTTCAAACTGAACTTAAAGGAGGAGTGAAACTTACTCACTTTAATGCTAGACACCTTTACATAGACTTGGACAATGAGTATGATCACTCTACTGTATGGTCCAAAGGAAAAATGTATATAAATGGGCAGCTTATGAGACTCCAACTATGGACTCCCACTTTCAAGCCAGAAGAAGAAACCCCTCTAGTTCCCATATGGGCTATATTACCAGAACTACCTTGGCACTGCTATAGACTTAAAGTAGTAACCCCTTTACTGTCTCCAATTGGAAAGGTCTTATTCTTGGACTTGGCCACTTACAAGAAAATAAGGGGTAGTGTAGCCAAAGTCAAAATCCAAATTGATCTAACCAAACAAAGACCCCAACACATTTGGATGGGCTTTGATGAAGATGAAAATGGAGATGGCAGGTGGCAATCCATTCAATATGAGGGAGTGCCAGACTACTGTACTTACTGCAAACATCAAGGTCACACCATACATGCTTGTACTGTTAAAAGAAGAGATGATGACAATAAGAAAAAGAATGAGCAAGAAGAGGAGACCAGAAACACAGACAAAACCATCACTGATAAGAGAAATGCCCTGCACCATGCTACTGATCAGCACAAGCAAACACAGCACCAGGAAGACCAACACATTAAGGAACAACAAAACACTAACAGGGCTGAAGCTGAAAAAAGAAATCAAGAGCATGCAGAATGGCAAACTCAAAGGAGAAGAGGCAAGAAAGATATTCAGCACAACCAAGGTATCAGAACCACAGGAGCTCAAGCTAAAGGCAAATATGTTCCAGTACATCAGAACAATAATGGCCCAGGTAAGATTCTTACTTCTAATGTTACTTTTAACAATTATGCTGATCTTGTCCCACAAGATCAGCCCACTAACCATGTCCAGCAGAACCATGGACAACACCACCAACAACATACACAACGGCATAAAACACAAGGCTTCATGTTACTTGGAGAAAGTTCTGTACCTCTCCAACATAACACTAACAGCAACCATCAAAGGAAAAATCAGCATCAAGCAGGTATGTTTCTAAATTCTAAATCTAATACTAGTAATATCCCAACTTGTAATGTTGACTCTGGAGTCCAGAGGCAACCCCCCTCTCCCCACATTACATTGGATCCCAATCCCCATAACCCCATGCAGCAGGTAATACAGGAAAATGGAACAAGTAAATCTGCAGACAAAGTCCCAGGTATTGACTTGATGCTCCCACAACCCCATGGCTCCCCCAATAATTTAAATGTATTAAACAATTTTATTGAGCTGGCTGAAGAAGTCTGTGGGGTTGAGGAAGGGGGAATACAGGAGAGAACTACTAATCTGCAGGAAGGGGCTACCAGGGGGAGGGAATCTCTATGTGTTGACCATAGAAAAGTCTATAGATCCCCTGCAACCACTCCTCAGAATGCTAGCAATTTAAGAATACAAGAACAATTTGATTCCCAAGAAGAAGATGAGCTCAGAAGCAACAATCTCAATGATACAGTTCAGGGTAATGTGACTAATATTCAGGTCAACAAGGGTCAGAGGCAACAAACTGAGGTACTGGTTACTGAACAAAATATGGGAGAGGACCAAACTCCTAATATCAGTATGACAAATCACAGTACAGATGCGCAGATCCTCAATAACAAATCCACCTTATCTCTTAGCAAGAAGAAAAGGGACGCTATTAAAAAGAAGCTTATCAAGGAGATGCAAGCAGGGCAACCAAGTGGGAACTATGCTCTGGTTCCAAAACAATCAGGTATTCATGTGACCCCTCTACAAACAGAAGATACATCCAATGAAATTCAGGCCACACCTCTCCAAATTCATGATTTATCCAATGAGAGGCAGGTGCTTAGTAAAGAAGACAGTTCAGAAGACTTGTCTGATGAATATAGGGTCACTCATTCTGAAGATGAGGAAGATCCTGACCAGTGGGAGGATGAACAACAGGAAAACCAACAGGAGGCATTCAGATCCACTATGACAGCCTTACTACAGAAGGAAAATCAGCAAGAAAAGGAGAAGAATGAGCCACCATCCAAAAGTAAGCAGGAAAGGAAGAAGAGCAAACAAAGTTTCATCAGCAGTTCAGATAATGTTGCTTTCAAAAGCAACTTCAACACAAGGTCTAAATCCCACAAATTATGATGATTAGTACACTTTGCTGGAATGCAAGGAGTATTGATACTCAAGGTGCCTTAGACAGACTACAAAGGTTGAAAGACTACCACAAGCTCTCTATGATTGCAATACTGGAACCTTTCTCCAACATATCACAACTCCACTTCTACAGAATTCAGCTAGGTATGGATAATGCCATGTCCAACACCAACAGCAAAATATGGTTATTTTGGAATAAAGAATGTGTGTGCAATCTTGTGGATCAGGATGAACAGCAGCTTACCTGTAAGATCAGTCATGCAGCTTGGCCTAAACAATATCTCACAACCTTTGTATATGCCAAATGCAAAGACTACATGAGAAGAGATCTATGGGACAAGATGCTGCAATTCTCTGATAGAGAAGAACCTTGGTGCACCATTGGAGATTTCAATGTAATTACTCATGTTGAAGAGAAGATGGGGGGCCAACCTTACAACATGAACAAGAGCTTTGAGTTCATTAGTGTCATAGAAGCCTGTGGACTCACTGATCTTGGTTTTCATGGACAACAATTCACATGGTGCAACAAGAGAGATATAGATGCCAGAATATGGAAGAGACTTGACAGGGCCATGGTCAATGATGCTTGGTTGGAGGCCATGCTTGTGAGCACTCTTAATCACCTAGCCTCCACAGGTTATGATCACTGTCCTCTCTTTTTGGAATGTACTGAAAGACAAAGTCCTACTATCAAATATTTCAAGTTCTTACACTGTTGGGATGAAAATGAAAACTTCATTGATATTGTAAGATCTTACTGGGAAAGACCTGTGGATGGAAATCCAATGAGGACTTTCCATCAAAAACTGAAAAGAGTTTCTAATACCCTTAGCCACTGGTCTAGAAAGCAATATGGTGATATATTTGCTTCAGTTAAACAATTTGAGGAACAGGTTATACAAGCTGAAGAGAATATCATCAATGATAATTCTGAAGATAATAGAGCCAAGTTGAATCAGATAAATGCCCAGTATATTAGATATTTGAAGATAGAGCAGTCCATCTTGAAATAAAAAACTCAATTGCATTGGTTCAAAGATGGAGATGCCAATACCAATTACTTCCATGCCATCATCAGAGGGAGAAGAAGAAGGTTGTTCATCCATCAAATCAGTGATGAACAAGGAAACTCTATCCAGGGTAATGACAATATTGCAAGTGCAGCCTGTGCACACTTTGAGAAACTTTTTACAGCTGAGGAGAAACAAATCAATGAAGATGTGATTAAATGCATCCCAAGGATAGTTACTGATCAGCAGAATGAATTATTACATTCTATACCTACAAAGGAGGAGCTAAAGGAGGTAGTATTTTCTATGAGTCCTACTTCTGCTGCAGGGCCAGATGGCATGAGTGGTAAGTTCTTTCACTCATGCTGGGATATCATTTGTGATGATCTGCTGAAGCTGGTGCAGCACTTCTTCAATGGTCACTGTATTCCCAGGTACATATCACATGCTTGTTTGGTTCTACTTCCTAAAACTGAACACCCCAACAAACTGTCAGAGTACAGGCCCATCTCCCTCGGCAACTTCACTAGCAATATCATATCCAAGCTCCTCTGTCTCAGACTTGCTCCCATTCTACCTCAGCTCATTTCTGACAATCAGTCAGGATTTGTTAAAGGTAGGAGCATCTCAGAAAATATAATGCTGGCTCAGGAGATTATTCACAACATTAAGAGGCCCACAGTTGGGGACAATGTAGTGATTAAGCTGGATATGGCTAAGGCATATGACAGGGTCTCTTGGTCCTTCACTTATATGGTCATGAGAAGGATGGGATTTGGAGAAGTCTTTATTGATATGGTATGGAGGATCATGTCTAACAACTGGTATTCAGTCATCATCAATGGGGTAAGACATGGTTTTTTTCATTCAACAAGAGGTCTCAAGCAAGGAGATCCCTTATCACCTGGCTTATTCATTATAGGAGCAAAAGTGTTATCCAGGATGCTGAATAATCTTAACCAACACTACCTATATACTGGATTCCATATGGAAAGAAAGGGTCCACAAGTGAACCACTTGAGCTTTGCAGATGATGTGATCATCTTCACTGCTACAAACAACTTTTCCATGACTCTTATTACCAAGACTTTGAAGGTTTACGAAACAACTTCAGGCTAGCTAATCAACAAGGACAAGAGCCAGTTCATGCTTCCTCTTAATACCAATCCTGATATTATTGATAGGATAGGCAGGATCACAGGCTTCAAGTGCACACATGGTCCCATTACTTACCTGGGCTGTCCACTTTACATTGGACGACAGAGAATCATATACTATACAGGTATGGTGTCCAAAGTTATAAGCAAAATTAGATGCTGGCAGAATAAAATACTGAGCTTTGGAGGCAGAGCAACTTTGGTGAAATCAGTGCTGCAATCTTTACCAATCCACTTGTTGTCTGCGATCAGACCTACTGCTACAACTATCAATCAGATTAAAAGCCTCATAGCTAACTTTTTCTGGAGGTGGGACAAAGAGAAGAAGAAATATCATTGGGCATCATGGGAGACTCTCAGCTATCCTGTGGAGGAAGGGGGTATTGGCATGAAAAATATACAAGATGTGTGCTTAGCCTTACAATACAAACAATGGTGGACTTTCAGATCCAAGAAGACACTATGGGGAGAGTTTCTGAAGGCTAAGTACTGCCAAAGAGCTAATCCTGTTATAAAAAATGGAACAAAGGTCAGTCTATTATGTGGAAGCACATGATGGCTAATAAAAGTGATATTGAGCCGCATATACACTGGCACATCAACTCTGGTACATGCAGCTTCTGGTGGGATGATTGGCTGGGTATTGCCCCCCTAGCTTATCATAACAACCATCTACCTAGACTCAACAATAGTAGAGTATCTGATTACATGGAGAATGGGGAGTGGAATGTGCAGAAAATCAGAAAATATGCCCCTCCTCAACTGGTGCAGCAGATACTAAGTACTGAGGTAGACCATCATTCTAACACAGCTGATCAAGCTTGCTGGAAGTTGACTTCACATGGTAACTTCACTTCTAAATCAGCTTGGGAAATAGTTAGGAAGAAAAGAGCCAAGACCCTGATTGATAGATGCACTTGGCACGCTAACATTCCCTTCAAAGTATCTTTCTTACTATGGAGAGCTGTGAGACAGAAACTCCCCACTAATGATAAACTTGTCCAGTTTGGAGCAGCACCAGCAGCATGTTCTTATTGTTACAGACCAGGATTGGACAATGTAGATCACATATTTGCTTCTGGAAATTTTGCCAAGCATATTTGGCAACAATTCTCTAGCTCATGGGGTATAATACAAGGGACCTGCTCACTGAGAAGCATACTGATGAAGTGGTGGACTGCCAAGTCCAGTAATGAGGCTCAGAAGCTCATGTTGCAGGCCACTCCTATCTTTGTATGTTGGCATTTATGGAAAAATAGATGTGCAAGTAAGTATGGAGGAAAGAAATCTAGTACTACTAGAGTTAAATTCTCCATAGTCAAGGACCTTTACATGCTGATACACAATGCTCTCCCCTACATTAAGTGGCCACAGAGCTGGAAGGAACTGGTTCCTATGCTAGAACAGTGTCAACAAGACATGAGAGTGACCAAAGTTATGTGGATCAGACCTCCATCTTCCATTGTGAAATTGAATACTGATGGGAGTGCATTAGACAACCCTGGGAAAATTGGAGCAGGGGGAATATTAAGAGACCACAATGGTAACTTAATATATGCCTTTGCAACTCCATTGGGAATGGGTACTAATAACCAAGTAGAGGTGCAGGCAGCAACTATTGGCCTCACTTGGTGTCTTCAACATGGACATAATAGAGTGATATTGGAAGTTGACTCTAAATTATTGACTAAGTGGCTGAAACAAGACCTTAAGCCACCTTGGAGCATTCACAGATATGTTACAAAGTTACAATCCCAGGTCCAACAATTGGAATTTTTTCAGGGCAAACATATATTCAGAAAAGCAAACCATCCTGCAGATACCTTATCAAAATGCAGCCACATGTTCAATGATACACAACACTTCTACAACCTCCAGCAGCTACCACAGGAAACAAAAGGTTACATCAAGATGGACAAGCTAGGAATGGCAAGTTTCAGAAGGAAAACTCTGAAAAGAATCAAACTATCCTCTTGACTGATCTCATTCCCAATGTGTAATATACTATTTACCTGTATTTTGTTTTACTTCTTAATATTCCACCTAGTTATTTCCTATTGTAAGGGGAGAGTCTCCCTTGTTTATTGCTTCAGTAGAAATAATATCACAATGCTAGAAGTAAAAGATAGAGTAGGAGTGCCCTCTACACATCTGCACCCTCCAAGAACTTCCACCTATCACAACACTCAAGAGCATACAGCAACAACAACAAAGACCAGCAACACAACATCACACACATGGATCCACACTCAACAGCCATCAAAAAGGAAGCTTAAGTTCCAATTCTGTTTTCTATTGGGTGTCTCATTGTCCAGGTATCATGCAACTTTGAGCCATGTGGTGGTGTTGCAGCAGCGGAGCAACAGCACATGGAGCAACTACAGTACATCAACAGCAGGTGGAGGCTCATTCAACTCTAGGAGTTACCTTCTTGTTGGTTTTAATTTTGCAGGAACAATGTTTAAGGACCAACAACCCACCATAGACCTGTATCAACTCAACAACATCAATATCAATTGCAAAAGCTCCATTACATCAGCAGAAGTGAAGGCCACTAATCATCATCAGCAGCAACCTAACATCAACAACATAAGTCAGAGGAAACCACCAACACTCAACAAATACATCATGCAACACCAAAAGAACTCCAAATTGGGCAAGATTACAGCAAATACACCTCCTGTAGAGCCCAAGAAGTTTCAACTCAAATGGATAAATAGAGACGTTAGTCGAGCGACCTTGAAAAAGTTGGCCGACTTAAGTCTCATAATGGAGCAAGTCTCAATTTGGAACTTCCAACTTGTGTAAAAGGCCTCCAAAAGTTGCATAACAACAGAAAATACAGTAATTGCAAAGCCCAAGAAGTTTCAACTCCAACGAACAATCAAAGACGTTAGTCGAGCGACCTTGAAAAAGTTAGCCGATTTAAGGTTTGTGCATGTTTGTTTTTGGTCTTGCAGGCTTGGTTCTATGCATTTGCAGATAGCTGGAGATACACTAAAACATGGAACACTTGGAAACATGTTCACAAGCCACAACACACAACAACTCCAACAACATGCAGCATACAAGGAGAAACTACATGCCCACAATGGACATTCAGAACTACAGCACAGTTTTAGCTGTGCAGAAGTCCTGGAGGTACTTTTCCTCTGGTTGTTTTACTTGTGTAGGTACAATACACAATTGAAATCTCCAAGAACAAGGTCTACAGCAGGGCATGCTAGGACCTCTCTTCAGCCTCCCATTCAAGCCAACTTCTTCCCTGCAACATTTGTAACTAAGCTACAGCAGGGAATGAAGTGCAGGGTGAGTTGCACCATGTGGACCTGTCCAAAGGCCTCCAAACTTTGCAGGATGGCAGAAAATAATATAGGGATAAGCCCCAACAGCACAAACGGACAATTGGAGACGTTAGGCGAGCAACCTTGAAAAAGTCAGCTGCCTTAGGCCTAAAGAGGGTGCCTTTTTTCCAACTGGTGCAAAAAATCACCAAATCTTGCAGAACTAAAGAAAGGGCTGTTTGTGCATATCTCAAGAAGTTTCAACTCAATCGGATAATTGGAGACGTTAGTCGAGCGACGTTGAAAATCCTAACAGACTCCAAAGCACTCCTGGAGGTCCTTTCCTTATTGCTAGCTGGTGCAAGTTCTTTCTTGCCTTTGGTTGTTTGTTGTATTATTGTAGGTTGCTGGATTGATTCATCAACATGCACTAACAACAACTACATAGAAGACACCACAGATACAACCATCAACTCCAAGACCCCTGTCTGTCTGGTTGGCTTTTTGTTTTTCTGTTATGTTCTTTGTGCAGGTACAACAACTGATGGGAAACCTTGGCAGAGGAAAAGCATCAACAGAGAGACAACAGCCTTCCAAGATAGGACCTCACCAACACAGCATCCCTACACCCATACATATTTCATCCCTGCAACACCTGCAGCAGATCCAATGCTTCCCAAAACTCTTGAACCTCCTTGCTCCTTTAATTGTTATGTGCAGGCACATAAGATACCCTCAAAGGAGCTGCTCAATCCTTCCTTGGAGACAACAAGAAGATGCCTACAGGTTTGCAACAACCCCCACAACTATCACACTTGTTTGTCTCTTTGTTTGCTTGTTTGTGCAGGTAAACAAAGTCACAGACAAAGGGACATAACAACCACAATTGCAAGGGCCTCACCTACTACCACCAACTCTCCATGCATATATATTGTATACCTTCAACACCTGCAGCAGCCTACTTTCATCCAAGTATTTTGGAACTCCTTGACTGTTTTCATTGATGAGAAGACAAGAAGATGGAGCACCAACAAACACAATGCTGAGTATACAACCTCCACCTGGAACTCTTGGCTTGCTTACTTGCTGATGTGCAGGCATATAAAACAGCAACAATGGATCCTTCCAAAGTGCAAGACACCTTCAGACATACATTTAAGCCAGGGATTCACCCTTGGAAATCTTTCTTGGTTTAATTGTGGATGTGCAGGTACATCCCTGATCAGTCGACAACACTGGAACCACCCAACCAGCTGGTCAAGTCAGGGCTGCACCACATACAAAATGCATGTTACACATACTCTGTCCCTCAGCTTCCTTAACTACAACCCCAAGAAAGCTGGCTGCTATGGCTCCATTTATTTCTTATCATTTCACCCCCCCTTAAGCTGCTATTGTTGTTGCTGCATAACTCCTTGGACCTACTTGGTACGATATGACTAAAAAGGGCAAAGATGAAAAGAATTTCCCCAACCCATGCGAGATAGAAGGTTCGTATACTTGTTCTTCTCAATGTAGCTATGCCTGAGTCGTAGCATAATTGAATAGGACTAGTGTAGGTTACTTTCTTGTATTCTCATGGAAGGGGAGAGTCTCCCTCATTTATGCTTTCTTAGTCGATTTGTATTGGGAGGAGTCCTCTCATAGGTTTACTGCTTTCTAGTTATAGTTAGCCCTTTTTGTATCGGGGATGAGTTAGCCGACTTATGTACCAACATAGGATCGGAGGTAAGGTTTTATGTCCCCCTCCTTGTATTTTTCTGTTTTATTTTTATGTTAAGGCTTGGGGGTGATGCTCAACCCCTGACTGTGCACGAGAGGTGGGAGCCTCGTGTAGGGTCTGTTCCCAAAAAAAAAAGGGCAAGGTAGAGAGAGGTTATTCCTATTGATGAAGGAAATTCAAGCCAAGGGGAAGATTTATTAATTATGTCTTGAATTTTTCCCTAATATAGTTTAGGAAACGCATAATTTGGTTTAGGAGACCCTTTGTCCAAATAGATTTGAAAAAGGAACATTTTTTCTTCTAGGACTGGAAAAACCTTTTCCTGATAGATTTGGGACAATTGAATTTTTTATTTTTTCTTCGTCAATTATTTGTTAAGATTTGTTAGTAAAATTTTCAACATTGTGATTTCAAATCAACTAGAGGAAGTCCTTACCTTTCTCCATAACAAATTAAAAAAACTAGCCAAAAAGAATTTGCAATAAATAAGTAGATGCATAGAAAATAGAAAGAAGATATAGATGATATAAACTAGGAAGAAAAGAATTACAAATATACAAATGTGCCAATATGGATCGAATGCAATGAACAGGGAAAGAAAAAATGTAGCAAAAACAAATGTTGTTTTCATAAATCTGAAATAATTTCTTTTGCAAAATCTATGCATCTGGTATTCAATTCCTTCCCAACCAAGTGTGATTGATGTATGAAACTTGTTAATTGAAAAAAATTAGCTCAATAGATGAGGCAAATTAGATTTTCTCAAAATTACAGATAAGTATCAGACAAATCAAAGGGATCATTGAGTGTGTAGTTAATTGTATGTTCTTTTTAGTTTTTACAATAGATGTTTATTTACATCTAAGATATTTGAGATCTAAAACTAACACATGAGTGATATTTGAAAAAGGACATTTTCTAAAAATGTAATATATGATACTGCCTCAAACATATAAGACCTCCGCCATCATGATCTACACAAATAATCATGTAAGACCACCATGAAAATGTAATGCATGTTTTCATAGAATTTAATCATTTTAACTACTCTAACAAAAATACATGGGACACATTTGCTATGCATATAACCAGAAACTACTTTTAGATATAACCAAAGCAGATGTGACCACTTATAACTTCAGATTCACATAAACCTCTCTTTATAACTATCGCCTCTTCTCCTTCTCACATAAGATAAGAAAACCTAAAGAAAAGAGTGTCATTCACAAAGACTTACTTAATTGCCTCATCTTCTCCGCCGCAATCAGCAATATATCTTCTCTTTTTTCTTATTTGCCCAAATTTCAATTTGATAGTTTTGTGTTTTAGGCTTCATTTTTTTTGTGTTGACTAGCTTTCTAGGGTTTTAATAATGGCGATGCTATCAGAAACACTTTCAAAGAATATGGGTGGGTAACCATGATGTTACCGATGTTGATCTAATATCCCTATTCGAGTAGTATGTCCTGCGTGATAGCATAACCTCATATATCTCTAACGAGTTTGGATTTATCCATTTCAGTAACATCAACGACTCTAAGGAGTCTAAAGACACCCTTCAAGAGGAATTCCATGAAAAAAGGATCCAACATTGCAAACTTGATCCTAAGAGGAATTACATGTGAAAAGAATCCTTGAAGGGATTCTTTAGCCTCCTTAGAGTTGTTGATGTTATTTAAATAGAGAAATCCAAACCCGCGAGAGGAATATGAAGTTACGTTATCAAGCAGGTCATACTTATTGAACAAAGACAATAGATTGACATCGATAAGTCATGGGCTAGATTACCCACCCATATATATTCTTTGATGGTATTTCTCCTGACATCTCCCTAGAAATCTATTCAACTCAAAATATGAAACCTGGAACGCAAAACTATCTAATTGAGATTTGGGCAAAGAAGAAAACAAAGAAGATTTTATTTTTGACTGTGCCGGAGAAGAAGGGGTAATTAAGTAGTGAAGCTTTATGAATGATGCTTCTTTCTTTAGGTTTTCTTATCTTATGTGAGAGGGAGAAGAGGCGATGGTTTCAAATAGAGGATTATGTGAATCAAAGTTATAAGTGGTCACATGTACTTGATTATATATATTTAAAAACATGTGATTCTTTCTTCCTAGTTTATATCATCTATATCTTCTTTCTATTTTCTATGCATCTACTTATTTTAACGCAAATATCGTTTGACTAGTTTCTTATTTTAAGTGTGCAGAGCAAGGTAAGAACTTCCTCTATATGATTGGAAAGCACAATGTTGACAATTTTACTAACAAAACTTAACAAATAATTGACAAAGGAACAACAAAAATCCATCCAAATTAACCAAAGAAGAAATAGAAAAACAAAAACACAAACTAGCTTTTCAAACTTGATCCTAAGAGGAATTCCATGAAAAAGGGATCCATGTGTCACACCATTTCTTCTCAACAAAAATCATAAGAAGAAGAAAATTATTTCCAATTGAAATGACGGTTTTGAATAACGATTATGTTATTTACAGAATCACCAATTGGAATTAAGTTATGCCAATCCAAGTGACCTTTTTGAATCCCTAATCAAAAGAAAATTACTCTTTTCATTGGTCCGGAAAAGTAAAAGACCGGATAAGAAATTTTGTTGACCCTCGGGAAGGTATGAGGCACCCCTGAATCATGTGGTTCTAACACAGTCGCTTTTATAAACTTTTATCGTTTGCCTATGGTTTGCTTAAACTATTGAATTTTATTAGTCTTAACAAAGATGCAAAGTTATGACCTCCGCTCCGACATACTCTTAGCAAGATGCGTAAATGCGACCTTCTCATGTATCACACCTAGTATTGAGTCTACACGTTTGTTGAATCAAAGATATATAAATTTTCAAGAGGGTTTTGAGTCAAGACACATAAACGCAACCTCTCCATTTCATTTACTTGTCTATATCTAAGACGCAAAGTTGCGACCTTAGTTAAGAGGACAGATTATGCATGCTAGATCTTGCTATAGCTTAGAACTTGAAGCAATCAATACTTCACTAAGGCTGGACAATAATTTTTCCATCTTTACAAATTAGTAATTAATACTTCACTAAGACCGGACAATTTTTGGCTTAAAGCAAGACCCTCAGTTTTCGAGTTAGGATTTGGGAAATCTTACCTAATTTCTTGGAGTTCAAGTCATTCGTACATCAAGTGGTCTCGTGTTATCTCAAAGAAAATACATAGAGGATATTGTGGATCGTTCTTCCATGGCTGGTGCAAAATCTGCTTTAACTCCACTCGCGACCACAAATTCTCTTATGTTAGATGATAGTACTCATCTACATGACCCTAAGTAGTATCAGGTTCTTGTTGGTTCCCTTCAATATTTGTTTCCAACACGTCCGTATATTGCCTTCGCAACACATCATCTTTCTCAATTGGCGTACAACCCAATAATTAACTACTAGACTGCCTTGAATCGTGTTATTCGCTATCTTATTGGCACAATTGATCATGGCTTATTCTTACACAAGAGTTCTCCACTTTATTTACATGTCTCTTTCTGATGCAGATTGGGCAAGAAATAAAGATGATCAGACGTCTTCTAGTGCTCATGTTATTTTTCCTAGTAAGAATCCAATATGTTGGAGTGCAAAGAAGCGACACTCTGTGGCGCATTCTTCAACCGAGGTTGAATATTGTTTTGTTGCCACAACACATGCAGAGTTGTGTTGTCTTCGAAATCTTTTTCAAGAACTTTCACTCAGCTCTCTTCAACCTCCGATCACTTATTGTGATAACTTGGGCTCCATTTATTTTGCTACTAACATTCTGAACCAAATTAATAAATAAAAAAATCATTCAAACTTGATTAAGAAAGAACAAAAGTAACATCATAGCTATTAAAACTTCATACAAACAATCGTCAACAAAACGACTTTTAGTACCTCATTTGGACTACTCACAAATTAACTTGCTCAAACTTTAACACATCAACTAATATAAGAAACCCAAAATAGTTAAAACTTAAGCTATTCAAATCGAAATTTAAACTATTGAAAAGAAAAATCAATGTGACCATCTTGGTTATATACTATTCAACAAAAATATTAAATTAAGCTAAGCGTTTTGGTCCATACAATACTATTAATAAACATTAAATGATTTCTAACTCAACCTCTAACATTGACCGGAAGGATAATAAATTTAAACATACCAAGATACTATGTGTGAACTTATAGACATTCTAACAAATAATTCACGCAAAACACTTCAAATAAAAGAAAATGCAATCAAAGGGACATCAAGAATGGACAAATGAAATAATGACTGAGATTAAATACGAAGATGGAACCTTTATTCGAGTAAACCACGCTTCTAATGTCCGAACTGAATTGAGATCTGAAACGAATTAAATTAACACCTCGAACTAGAGATCCGATGAAGAATTTCCTCCTCAATCTCAAAACATTTCAACTGAACATGTGATGGTGCATGGATATCCACATACGAGCTGTCTATTATTGGAAACATAGGAATTTTATTTAGGTAGCGGCTAATTTCCTTTGTCAATGAAGGTTCTACTATTTCTTAGGTGTTTTTACATGAGCAGGTAATTTTTTATGGCTGCTCATGGTGTTTTCATAGTGTTTTCATGGAGTTTAGGTGGTGCGGCTGATCTCTAGGTCCTCCTTAGATTTAGGTCTATAAGTTTCTATTTATAGGTTCTACTAGGCCTAGGGTTTGGTGTCTATATCTTTGTTCTATCCTTCCTTACAGAGGAAGAATGGAATATTCTCCTCTCCCACGGAGTATGCTTCTGATTAATATTGAGATGAAATTGACCACGTGGCAACATAATACCATTGGGTTCAATCTTTTTTTGGATTTTCATATTTTGAAAATAATATAAGAAAAATTAATGAACATATTTTTTTGTAATTTTTCTATTTCCTTAAAAATCAAAAACAAAAATATTATCTAAAAATGACAATTTTATGGTTTTTATTCTTTCAACTAAAGTATACTAAAAAATAAAATTAAAATTGAAACAAAGATTAGGTTAAAAATAGATATTTTAAACTAAATATAGACACCTTGCTCCTTTGACCGGAAACATGAATAGTTTTCAGACAAAGAAGTAGACAACGTGACAAGTTTTGACCTGATCATTATTTGAAAGGGGAAAGTAAAGATGTGACCAAGTCCTGCTTTTTGACAGCATTCTGGGTTATTAGCGAATCAGGTCATGTGTAGTTCAGGAAGATAGAATGATGAGATGAGTTTGAGGTGGAATGAGGTCTCGTCGAGGCTACAATAGTTACACATTAAAATGAAAGACAAAAAATAAGAATAAAATACAAGTACAAGATCCTATCTATGTAACTTCTATTGAATCTTCAATCTTCATTTCTTGTCAAGTGATGAGATTGGAATTTTGATCTAAAGTTGAAAGTGAACCCTATTCTCCAAGTGAGCTTGTGCTACTTAATATAGAATGTTGATTTTGTTCTTCAACGAGCTCTTAAACTTGAAATGTGGAATTTCCTTTTTCCTTATAGGGGTTCCTGAGATCACAACAAAGTACGAAAATTGAACAAATCTTTTTCCCTAGTTTAAATAAGAAAATTCTTGGGAATATGAATCAAAGATGGTGCTTAGATTGTGTATCGGAGCTTTGAGCGACACTTGATCTTTGTTTCAATGCATCCACATGGATTTTGATTATTGAATGTAAACTCCATTCTTTATGAAGTTATGTTAAACAAAATCCCATTTTCCAGGAGGGGACTGCTAATTAAGTCTTATTTTCTAGGAGTGCCCTGCTAGTGATCCCATTTTTCAGAAGGGTCCTACTAATCCCATATTTTAAGAGGGTCCTTCTAAATTATGTCCCACCTTCCAAGAGGTCTTGCTAATCCCATTTCTAGGAGAGATTAAACTTCACGGAGTCCACCATAGTTCGTGGTGGAGACTACAGGTTGTGAAGGCTATCATGAAGTTGAACTCTCCCTAAAGGTTTTGGGTTTAAGTTCCAAGGGCCCCTTCAAACTTTGTGGAGACCATTATAGGTCGTGAACCTCACTCTATATGGTCTCTAACTTAGGGGTCATGGGAGTGAAGTTCACAGATGGCTTCATGGTCCGTGGTGAGCACCACGGGCTGTAGAGCCCTTCGTGATCCCTTCCCCTCTCTTCCCCATCCAAGGCATTTTCCAAGGTCCCTCTCCACGAGCCGTGAAGACAAATACTGCTTGTGAAGGGTCTCGTGGTCAGCGTCTGAAGCAAAATTGTAGATCATTTCGAGTTAGTTCCGGCTAGAAACTTCAATATTGTTATAATATCTCCCCCTTAGGATTATTCTTCCATGAATGATAGCCAAGATATTAACTCACTCAAGGCATGAATGAAAAACAAGTACTCAGATACTCAAACACTCAAACAATCATTACTCGGTCTCAAGAATACACATGATTTACTCAAACTCAAAATGAATATCAACTCAAAGACTGGGAAAAGGAACTTTACCATCAATGTAATCATTAGAAGACATGAATAGATGAGGGTATCTAGCCTTCAGATCCTCTTCAACTTCCCATGTAGCTTAGCTCCACGAACTGGGTCCGTTATAGGACTTTGACGGATTCTACTTCTTTTGTTCTCAATGTGCGAACCTAACGATCAAGAATCTGAACTAGAATCTCCTCCTAAGTCAAACTCTCTTTCACCCCAATGCTTTCAGTAGGTACAATGAGTGAAGAATCTCAAAGTACTTCTTAAGCATGGATATATGAAACACTGGGTGGAAAATATCTAACTCTGGTGGTAGATCCAACTCATAGGCTATATTACCCACTTTCTTCACAATTTAATAAGGACTAATATAACACGGACTCAACTTCCCTTTTTTGCCAAACCTCATAACTCCCTTCGTGGGTGAAACTTTCAAATACATCCAATAGATTACCTCAAATTCCAGGTCTCCTCTCCTAACATTAGTATAAGATTTATGTCGACTTTGAATAGTCTTAACCTTTATTGAATGATATTGACCTTCTCTATAGCTTGATGAACTAAGTCTAGCCCAATCAACTCAGCTTCACCAACCTCAAACCAATCGATCAGCGATCTACATCTCCTCCTATAAAGAGCATCGTATAGGGCCATATAAATACTCTAATGGAAGCTTTTATTATAAGCAAACCCAATAAGAAGAAAATGGTTGTAAAACCCCCTAAAATTTTTCCCTAAGATTCGGACCTTTCTTGTATTCATGTAGGGTCGAACTCTATTATTGTGGAGTATATGCATGAGTTACGATGAGTCCCTGAGAAATTGAAAAGTGTTAGAGGTGATGTGGGGTCACAAAGGACCCCTAGGACCAAGCTAAGTCCAAAAGATTCATCGTGTCTAAGTTTTAGGATGAGTTGGTATAAAGGGTCGACTTCTAGCGACCCTATCTTTTGAAAGATGAAAATATGGGTGGCCCACGACCTATTAAATTAAAAGTTGTCGAGTCTTCTTTCCAACGCCACCAAGAATGTAATTTTAGGAATTCGGAGTCAAAAGATATGACGATCCTAAGACAAACTAGCACGGCAGGAATTTCAGGCATGGGTTGCAACTATTGGAAATCTGGGCTTGGCACCGCAGTGGCGCGATGCGCCACTATCGTGCTAGGAACAAGCCTTAGTAGTTTGTTCCCTGGTGCGGCGCGCCACTACAAGGTGTACGGGGTTTTTAAGCCTATTTTCCAGAACCTAGAAAACTTAGGCTTGGCATTGTAAGGGCGCGACGTGCCACTATTGCGCCAGGAACAAGCCTCAGTAGTTTGGTCCTTGGCGCAACGCGCCACTAAAAGATGTGCAGGTTTTTAGCCTATTTGACTTGGCGCCGCAGTGGCGCGACGCGCCACTATCGCGCTAAGAGTATTGTTAGCCGTTTTTCCAGATTTTTGAAGAAAGGGCAATTTGGGTATTTCCCCAAATTATATATACACAGCCTTGGGACATTTTTGGAGCATATTTTCAGCCCCTCTCTCTCTCTAAAAGCCCTAGAAATCCCTCTGTTCTTCTTCAATCCTTCTCCAACAAAGATTTCATTTAAGAGATTCAAGGTTTCCATTGAAAACCCAACATCAAGGTTTTCTTCAAGTCTTCACTAAGGTATGTAAGACTATTCAAAACATGGGTTGAGTCCACTCATGTGCTCTACATCTTCTTTTGATTTATTGTCCATAAGAATGAAGCTTATTGGTAGAGGTAGGTCCAAATAGGTCCTTTTCATCTATTATCCTAATTTCCATTATGATGATGTTGTGGAGTCAAGAAAGTGACGTGCTTCCTGTTGTTATGAGTTGATTGAGATGAGGTGTCGATCATATATTGTTAATTTCCTAACTATGTTGATTTTGATGAAGAAATGTTAATTTTCTTAAATATGTTGTTTATCTTGAATTATTGATTTAAAACCTTGGAGTTGTGTTGAGTCCCAAAAGATTTGTTAAATGAATAGAGGAACGATTGGATAGGTTTACATGTTATTATAAATGCATATTTGATCTACTTTTGAAAGATGTGATTGAGATTGATCGGATAGTATGATTGGGAGAGATTTGATTGTGATAGAGTTGATGAGTTGACAAGGTTGTAAATGAGACTTGTCGATATGATTTGATTGAGTTGATTGGATGGAGTTTTATGAGCATTGAGTCTTGGAAGGAGTATCGAGCACCGAATTGGGTAAGAGTATAGTCCATACTCGAACCCAATAACTACATCGCCAAACGTAGGAGGGGATTAAATCGTTAAAGTCGGATGCTTCCCCAAATCTATTGTCCTGACATTATAGGACTTGGTTGGATTGGATCCATGATTGGTTGATTCGTTCATACCCTAGAAACGTATGAACGAACACAGCAACAACGTCGGTTTGTTGTACTTTCACTGGCTCATAAGTGATGGTTGTCAGATAAGAGAAACTCCCATATAGGTCTTGATAGTACTCTGAGTCGGATTGAGTTGAATGGTATGTGATTGGTCCTATCTAAACCATATTCTTGTTTAGACTTAGGACACTTGATTGAGTTGTTATTTCTCTTGAGTTGAGATTCCGAGTTGATTTGATTCTTTCTTGATATTCGTTTCATTTGGCTATTTTACATACTCGTACATTCTATGTATAACTCCATTTGGCCTGCATCGTTTCATGATGCAGAGACAGGTACAAGAGATCATCAACCGGTGCACCGTTGAAGATCCATACACTCTCAGCTAGTTGGTGAGTCCTCGTAGTGTCAAGAGGATGTTGAGTTTCCTATATAGTTTTGTGTTGATTCCTTTATTTTGATTATTGGTAGACATGGGCTTGTCATTGGCACCTCCTAGATTGTTGATAGAGGCTTCATAGACCGGAGTGTAGAAATGTTGGATTGTCCTTTTGAGTAGTTCTTCTATAACTGTTTTGTTGATTTGATAGTTATTTGGCCTTTGGCCCTAAATTATGAATAGTACTTCATTGATTGAGTCTTCTGCTGAGAGAATGTGTTTGAATGAATGTGTGACTAGACCAGGTGGTTCTCTTGGAGGCCAGAAATGGCTTTCGAGTGCCGGCCACGCCTAGGGTACCCTCCTGGGGCGTGACAATGGTCATTCCAATTACCTTTGAAATTGATGACACATGCCCTCAACATATCCTTAAGGGTCTGAATGGTGCAATCTTCTTGACCATCTGTCTATGAATGAAAGGTGGTACTAAGATTTACCTTCGAACCCAAATATTTTTGGAATGAATTCCAGAACTAAGTAGTAAATTGATCTCCCCTATCTGAGATAATGGACAAGGGGACCCCATAAAGTATGACAATCTCCCAAAGGTACAATCTAGCGTATTTATCTGCAGTATTAGTAGTCTTAAGCAGTAATAAATGGACTGATTTGCTCATTCTATCCATAATCACCCAAATGGAATCATGTTGTCTGCGAGACCGCGAAAAACCTGTAATGAAGTCCATATTAGACTTTACATTTCTGCTTTTATTTCCACTTATTTTGATTTTTTCAGACTCTTAGGTTGACTCGCCTTGGTAGGTTAGGTGAGTGCCATCACACTTGATTTTAGGTCGTGACATATATATATAGTTTTCTACTATATAGAAATGTGAAGAGGAGTACGACCAAGGGTATTTTGGTAATTTAGTGCTGATAAACCCACCTTCTTCATAATTCTAGAATCATTTGGGTTATTCTTTAACATTCCAATCAAACAAAGAAACACAATATTTCCTCAATCATATTAGTCTTTGTATTCATCTTCTCAAGATATCACCATCTTAGGTATGATTTTTCAATTTCATGGTTGTTTCATGGTTGCTTGACTTATTTCATTGTTAACATTACTATTCTGCTTGACTCTCTCCTCGTTGTTCTTTTGTGCAACGACCTGAACAGTCGTTAGTTAAGATTAGAAGGAAAATAAAGAATTTTATTTGATTGGGTCCTACCATCCCACCAGAGTGATATACTCTCGCCTTAGAGGTGCCGCCAGAGAGGGAATATGGCTGCCAGAGTGGGAGGTCGTGGGACAAAACTTAAGTTGCAAAATTATTATTTTCCCCACTTCTTCTAAGATAAAGTTATAGGAAAGGGTTTTTGTAAAACCCTCTAAAAAGGTTCCTCTTGACCTATCGAGAAGAAGGAAGGGAATCTTAGAATTCGGAAGGCTTCAAACCATGGAATTCAATCCGTTCTTGCCTGTAGAATAGCTGGAACCAATGAATTCAACAGAATTGTCTCCCCATGGTTTCTCGGCACCCAAGCAGATAAGGTTTTTCTTTTCTAAATAGTAAATCTATACCTATTGTGTAGTATAGAAGAAAAATTAATGAGAAATTGTATAATTAAGTTATGGTCATGGGTCACAGGTAGAAATTCAATTGTATTAGAGTCTAATCTAAAAATGACCTGGTAAAAAGGAGTTGTCATGATTTGGGAAGTGTGTTTGGTGATATATTGTTGCATAGAGACAGATATTTTATAATGGGCATAGTATTGTGTATAGGGATACAAAACTAAGTTGAGATTGATGATAAACCCTAAGGGTTTGGTAGTGTGGGTGTTGGTTTGGTTCCTGGAGTTGTCTTAATATGTGTAATTGTGTTACTTATGACATGCCTAGATGTGTACCGATAGGGGAAACAAGTTAGTTCTTATATAAGCAATTATTTGTTAGCTTGCTTGTGATGAACATGTTCTACTGATATAATGTGATCTATTGTTGGTATTTTATGGTTGGTTTGTATAACTAGATCAGGTGTCACATTCCGACACATATATAAATTGGGTGTCATATTTCAACACACATTTGAATCGGGTGTCACATTCATACATGATTCTTAGAATGGGTATCACGTTCCAACACAAATATGACTAGATTGGGTCCCTGAGAAGGCCAAGTATGTGTATGTGTGAATGGTCCCATGAGAGGACCTGATGATAGTTGTAATTCTATGTAATATAAGGTTAGTAGCAAGTGCGCCATGTAATAAGTACCTACAAACAAACTCTTGAGGTTAAGTGTTGGTTATAAAGAAGTGTGATCTTGAACAACTTATTGGTGGGTAAGAGTATGGGCTGTACTGGGTCTTGATGTGACATATGTGTTATAAATGCATTCTATACTTATAGGCTTAGAGGTTGAGGTTGACCAGGAGTCTTATCATTGGGACTTCAACAAGTAGCTGAGGTAGTAGAAATGGTTACCTAAAACCGAGTTGAGTAGAAAGTGTGGGTGTGGGAGGGATAGGCACTGCGTCGTGAGACAGTTGGTCTAAGACCATTGATGGTTGGGTGGACTCATTAAGTGGCTAAGATTGCTAGGTTAAGACTGTTAGTTAATTGAGCAATTGTAAGGTAGGGATGATAACCCACAGGTGTTAAGTTGTAACTAGGGTGGTACTGGAGCTATGATGAACACCTTAGGTGGGAGTAAGGAGTGTACTTTTTTGGTTAGGGTGGATAAGTCAGATTAAACGATGATGCCTACCAGCACATATTGTTTGTACTGATACTACTCTGGCTATGCCATTTGGCATAGTCTGGTTGCAGGGTCAGTTATGTCTTTTAGGTAAAGCCGAAGGAGATCCTCCAACAACTTCTATTTTTCCTTCCTCTTGGTGGAAGCTGAGTCATTGGTCTTTTAGTTTATTTCTATTCTTAGCAGCTTTTGTACCTGTTTTAGACTAGTATCAATGGGGGGTTTATGTGTTATTCTTATACAAGTGTATTACTTCAAATTTTTATAAACCTTTGGCTTAATTACTTAGGTTGTGGAGTTAAATTCCGCAATGTTTTTATATAAGGGCTTAAGGGTTCTCCTACTTAGGTCATAGAGTAGGTGCCCGCAAGGCCCGATAGGTTGGGTCTTGACATTTTGCCTTTATCTTCATACTTTATTTTAGTTTTGCCCTTAGTTTGATCCTTTTATATGTCTTTATGTTTCTTCGGACTATCAAAGATTATTGTTTCAGTACTTCTCTCTCAACTGGACAATTAGTTTCAAGTATATGCTTTTCTTTCAATTGTTGCTCAAAATTCTTCTACATCTCTTTCAACTTTTCAATTCATGGCTGAAATTAATGTTGATGTTAGATTTTTCAATTCTAAATTTTGGATGAATTGGTAATTCTGTTGGCCAACTGCAGTTCTCTTAACAATTATCCTTTGCTAATCACTACTCATTTGGTAATTCACATTTGTGTAATGATGTATGCCGTCGAGATATCCTAACAAATCGGTAGACTTGAATGTTCGTTCTGGTTGTATTTGGAATACCGAGTTTTAGTCACTCTGGTTATATGTTGATTTGAGATCTCATACACTAATTCTTTTACTGTTTTAATGTGTTCCTTTATTTTACTTAAAATGGTTTGGTGTGCTCAAATTTTATTTTCTCCTGGTAAAAAAAGCTTCTTGTTTTAATTTAGGATTTTATAGGATTTTGAAAGTTGAATTTTCTCGAGGTGGAGAAAGAGGACAATACTTAGAGTCTAAGAGGTAAGCTAAGTTCTGGAGTTTTATTCTGTTTTTAAATTGTTTGATGCATGCCTGCACCCATTTGTTGGTAATGAGAATTTTGTTTTGTTGCTTATTTACCAAAGCACATATACTGGTAGATATGCCAGTTGTACATCAGTTTCCAATCATTTGAATATTATTGAATTTTGAATTAGAAGTTGCATCTAAATTTGAACCGCATTTAGCTTTGAAGTTGTATGGAATAACTCCATTTAGGTATACAATACCTGGACGGTGAAATCAAGACTTTTAGAAAGTGTACACAACCCGGATAGAGAATTGAGACTCTACATTCCTCCCATGATGGTCACCTAGGAGAGTATCTGATTTCATGTGGAAGATAAGAGTACTACAAAAAGGGAATCGTTAACATATATTCAGTTTGCCAAGACCATTCGTAGCAGTAATTTTGAGTCAATAGGATTAATAAGTTAGAAACATGGGACGAAAATTGCAATAGTTGATTGTACAAGATGTTACGTGAATTGTACTACATATTTGGGCTTATCTTGTTGAGATGAAGACATGTGGACATCACACTTTTATTTTGGCAAATCACGTGTATTTTTCCAAACACCCACAATGTTACTCTGTATAACTGTGTCCAATTCTCTCTCCTTCGGTGATACATTTCTTCAAATATTTGGCTAATTTTTCCAATTCTTCACTGCGAAAAATTCTCTTCCTTTCTTTATTTTTCCCATTTGAGTTTCAAGTATTCCTCTATTCTTAAGTTCTAAATTGATATTGAATTCTTGCTCTTTTTTTTTGTTTCGCAAAATATTCTTGGCATTGCTTTTACCAGTTAACTAATATGAATCTGAGGCTCCTACTTATTGTGGATGATGAGGACAGGGGACCGAAAAGGAAAAGAGGCAACAGAGGTATGCAAATTATTCTGTAGTTATCTTTCATATTGTTCATGGTTGGGTTGTTCCTTGTAGTACTTGCTGCTTGATTCAAATGTTGAATCTTGAATCTATGCTTTACAAAAAATACATTGTGTTGTATCTTGGGTTTTGATGATTTAACAAAATATCGTTCAACAAAACGATGCAAAGAGGGACATGGGAGACATGAAACACATACTGATAGGGGGAAGTTATGTGTTCACGTTAATTACGAAGCTATGTGACAGGGGGACCAGCTACCTATTTGCAGAAACATGAACACAAATCCACATGGTTTGTCATCATCAAAAAGGGGGGAAATGTTATAATTCAAGTTTTGATGCATCAACAAATCATAGGACCTGATTGGCGGACCTGGTCCCATGATTGGTGTGTGTCACATACCAAATGGGAGCCAGCTGTAAAAGTAGCCACCACCTGCTGTGGTTGATGGGCAAATTAGAAGAGACTACAAACTATGGGACCTGATCGGGAGACCTGGTCGACCTAGCCTAGCTGTAAAAGCTGCCACCACCTGCTGTGGTTGGTGGGAAGCAATTGAAGGACAGAGACATCCATCCAATCAAAAGGAACTAGGTTGTTTCGTCCATATGCTAAATACTATCTTTAGGACATGAAAAAATCAGTTCCACACATCACATTTACAAGGAAAAAGGAAAAAGGAGTGTGTGCTCAAAAGAAAGAATACTTCCTCAAAGCAGCAGGGGACCTGATCGAGCTACTATTGAAGAATAGTTTTTAGGTTGTTGCTTTGTTGTAATGTTGTGTCTTATGTTCTAACATTGTAAGATCAGTTCCTATGCTATAAAGCAATATTGATCATCTTTTCTTGTATAAGTTTTACATCGAGTTCATAGCTAGAGTTAGCTTTGAAAGGTGTGTTTAAAGTCTATGTCAACTAGAGGTAGTTGGTATAGTGGGAAATAGAGTTATTGCTTAGTTTCTGAGTCATGGATAGTGTTAGCTTGATCATAGTATTCAAAGTCTATGTCAACTAGAGTAAGTTGGTATAGTGGGCAATAGAGGTATTGCTTAGGCTCAAAGTCTTGTAATTGAGGTATTGCAAGCCAAGGGGTGGAGAGGGTTAATGTCTAGTTACAATAGGTTGTAATAGCTTACTTTGCTCTTGCATCTCAGTGAAGAATGGTTGGTGAAATCCTGTTGGATAGGTCGTGGTTTTTTCTCCCTTGAGCAAAGAGGTTTTCCATGTAAACATTATGTGCCATTTTATCTTCTGCACTTAACTTGAGCATTCTATTTACTGATTGTGTCAAGGGACCTGGTCTCCTAACTTGTGTGGTGGACTCGTACAAGACAACAATTGGTATCAGAGCAAATTCTTTCTAAAAGGTTAACACTTAGAAAGGATTGATTCTCATGCATGCTCCACCAAATCGTGAAAAAGATGTTGATATGGACAACTTCACCAAACGGTCTCAAAGAATGATAAGAAGGAATGGTAAATTTCAAAGAAGAGGGAACTCAAGCAAGCATGAAAGGGGAAATGATACATGCTACAAGCGTGAGAAATATGGACATTTCATTAAGGAAGGTCCACTCCACAAGAAGGATTACAAGGACTACATCAAAAACAATTCAGAGAAAGCCTACAAAAGGAACCATGTTCCTAAAAAGAACAAGAAGAAAGAAGTTGAGGACAATTCATTGCCGGTTGTTGAAGATGAGTCTTTAACTTTTGACTCATTGTTTTCTTTCATGGCTACCTCATATATTGAAGATGAAGAAGAGCTAAACTTTCTTGATGTTAAGAAAAATCTCAAAGATTATTCTATGAAGGAGTTGCGAGCCTTAGCTAGTGTTTTAATTAATGCTTACTATGAGCTCATTGAAGAAAAAGAGTTCTTAACTGATGCTCTTGTTGAGGGTGAAGTTGAAAAACATTCTCTAACAAATAAAACCTTTGATCTTGAAGGAAAATTTTTGTCCTTGTATGTTGAGTGTGAAAGTTTGAATGAAAAGCTGCAAGATTACTCTTACAATGATTCAAAGGGAAAGGGAGAAGGTGGTAGGTTGCAATTTGAATTTGAAGAAAAGCTAAATTAGTCCAAAGAAAATCTTATTGCCTCTCTTCAAAGAAACAGGGAACTGGTAAAGACTAAAGTTGATCTTGAAAAGTTAGTTTGTTGGATAGCCTCGTCAGAGACCTCAACAGATCTAGCCAATATGAGATCCAACACCAGAGAAGGTCTTGTTTGTTGAAAGATTTGTGCACCCTGTAATCCTCATAGTAAGTATGTGTCAAATCTTGACAATTGGTTGTGCACTCATTGTGGCTGAAATGGTTATTATAAAAATGCACGTCCTTCTAAAATCACTACTGATGAAAAGTTTTGGAAGCATGCTGAGATGAGACAACAGGGAACTCAAAGGGACCTGGTCCCAAGTCTAAAAGAATTAGGCTACCATTTTGGGAAAGAAGTCTTATTCATCCATTATCTCATTTTTGGAAATCCAAACTTGTTTGGGTTTCTAAATCTAACAAGTGATTTTGCATGCAAGGTAGAGTGAGAGAAGCCAGTCAAATGGGTATATATATTGATAGTGGCTGCTTTAAGCTAATGACAGAAAAGATGTAAAATTCCTCTCACTCAAAGCTTTCGAAAAGGGAAGTACTTATTTTGGTGATGTCATCTTGGTAGGAAAGAAGTTCAATAATGTGAATGTGGACCTGGTTTGTGGTTTGTCAAAGATGAAATTCACAGTTTCAAGGGATCTATTACTACTTTTTTGTTCCTCAGAAAGTTGATCAACAATATGATGATGTTGAAATGTATCATAGGAGACTTGACATGCAATTCCATCTTTTCTTAACAAGCTGATGATGATGGTGATGATGAAGGTTTTCATATAGGGTCTTCCGTGATAAAGCTCTTAAATTACAAAATATATGGTGCACATGCCTAAAGATATCAAGTTCATTCTACTTTCAATCTAAGGAAATAGTTGGTATATCCAATCCACTCGATCCTTTTCATATGGATCTGTGTGGGCCAATAAAGATTCTTAATTGAGAAGAGGCGAGAGACCGGGTGGAGATATGGTTCCTCCTGAAGCTGATCTTCAAATAGATGAAAGTGAAAATGCACCTAGAGAAGAAACAAGTTCATTAGTTCTCTAAAGGATCGAGTGGCTTGGATGTACCAACTATTTCCTTAGATTGAAACAAGAATCAAATTGATATCTTTGGGCACATGCACCATACACTTTGTAATTTAAGAGCTTTATCATGGCAGACCCTATACAAAGTGTGGCACCTAGTCCACAAGCCCATTGATAGAACTATCATAGGAACCAAGTTGGGTTGGTGTACAAAAAAAAACTTGATGTGCATGGTGCAATCACAAGGAACAAATCCAAGCTGGTGGTTCAACGATACGATCATGAAGAAGGAATTGATTGTGATGAGATCTTTGCTCTGATTACAAGGATGGAAGCAATAAGAATTCTCAATGTGAATCAAATTTATTCAAATGAATGTGAAGAGTGTCTTTATCAATGGGTACATGAAGGAGGAATCGTACGTCAATCAACTCCATAGTTTTGAAAAACATTGATTAACCAAATCATTTGCTAAAACTGGACACTAGGGACCTGGTCATCTCACTTGAAAGCTGCTACAAAAAGTCTAAGATACTTACAGGGACCTAGTCCTATTCTGTCTATCTGGTGATTTTTTTAACTATGCTGATGCAAATTTTGTAGGGGACCTGGTCGATAGAAAACACCTTAAGAATGACTCATTTTTTGGGGTTTCCTCCATGATGTTCCGGGGCACAGAGAAGAAAAAATCAGTAGCTCATTTCACAGTTGAGGCAGAATATGTAGCAGCCGCATCATGTTGTGCTTAGATCCTATGGATCAAGCAATAACTTGAGAATTTTGGGACAGTTACTAACACTGTCAACCCTTATGTGACAACAGTAGTACATTGAACTGAATAAGAATCTAGTGCATCATAAGAGAACTAAGTACAATGATATGAGACATCATTTTTGAGGGACAATGTAGAGAAGGAAAATATTTGCATGAAATCTTGCAAAACTGACCCAGTAATAGACCTTTTCACAAAGGCTCTAAATGGGGAGCAATGCAAGAAACATAGGTTGAAGTTGGGGATAATAACCTTGAATTGACTCACTCAAGTTGATGCTATCAACCCTTTCATTGGCTATGATTAGGGAATAGGTATCCTTTTTAGTAATGTGTATCTTTTGGTCTAAATTCAGTCTTATACCTTTTGTAGGTATACACACATGGTGGACTAGCTAAGGAAGAAAATCTGATGGGACAGACTCAAGGAAAGTATCCTTCAAATAAGTTCAAGAAAGGGACCAGGTCCTTCCTCAGAGGTTAGTATCAAACTTATTGTTGTCTAAAATGCCTTTGAGAACTGTTCAAAAATATCACGTGCATTTCTCCACCTTTCTAATTTGTTGTCACATATCTTACAATGTATCAACTGTCTTCTTTTAATTCATCCCTTGAAAACTGTCACGCCCCGGGAGGGTACCCTAGACGTAACCAGCACTCAGAAACCATTTCTGGCTCCCAAGCGAACCACATAGCCTGATCAGACATCCGTCCATCCATTCAATCAGCGTAAGACTTAAAATAAAGAGAATATTTGGCGGGCAACTCAAAACATCAATCTAACTCAAAGAATAAAGGCCATGGGCCAACAATTCAACTCCGATATTCGTCATAAAAAATAGTTTGACAAGAAAAATTAAGGAACAAAATGCTCACTTGACCCATCACTATCTAGTCTATGAAGCCTCTATCACTACTATCTAAATGGTGCCAATGACAGGTTCATGGCTACCTTAAATCAAATTTAAAGGGCTAACTCGATGCAAGGATAACATAAACAGTGTCCTCCGAATGCAGAGGAGGACTCACCAATACGCTCAGTGTGAATAGATCCTCAATGGTGCTCCTATTGATGATCTCTTAAACCTATCTCTGCATCATGAAACGATGCAGGTCCAAATGGACGTCAGTACATGGAATGTACGAGTATGTAATATGGCAGAATAAAGCATACCTCAAAGAAGAATAATGTCGGTCCACATATCTCAAGTCAGAAAGATAAGAGAGACTCAAATAAGGCGTCATAAGTCTAAAGTAAGAATACATTTTTAGACAAAGACCAATCATATACCATACAATCCAATCTAATCATGTACAATACAGTGCAATTAAATCGTTCAATCTAATTCAATCATATACTGTTAACTCGAAGTCAATCACATATCACCTAATCCAATCAATTCACATATCCATCCAAATCATGTATAATCCAATCATAACTCGTCTAACCCAATCGGACCATATACCCTCAACTCATCAATTAACTCAAAGGACTCAACTCAATAAATAAGTAACAACTCACTCAAGTGTCCTAAGTCTAACAAGAAATGGTTTAGACGGGACCAAATCACATGCCACTCAACTCAACTGACTTGGAGTACTATCAAGACCTAAATAAGAGTTTCTCTTATCCGACAACCATCACTTATGAGCCAGTTATAGTACAACAATCAGACGTTGTTGCCATGTCCATCCATACCTTGCTAGGGCATGAACGCCTCCCTAATCATGGATTCCATCGATTAGTCAAGTCTTATCATTTCAGGATAATAAAATGGGAAACATCCGACTTTAACGGTTCAATCCCACGGGAAGCATCCGACTTTAATGGTTCCATCCCTACCTACGTTGGCGGCTTAGTTTCTGGGGTTCGAGTATGGACTATACTCTCACCCGCTTCGATGCTCTATACTCCTCCCATGACTCCATGCTCATAAGAATCCATCCAATCATCTCAAACAGGCCCTCAGAGCTAGTTTCATTTAGAACCTTGCCGACTCATCAACTCTATCCTCAATTCAACTCAATCGAGTCATAATGGCAAGTCTCATTGGACTCTTTTCAAATCGACTCATCTCAATCATCAAACTCTTCTCTTCAAATTTGATACCATCTCAACTCAGTGGATGTAGAAAATATTAAGTATATTAAAAATATAATTTCAACTCCTCAACTCAAACTCAAAATACATAATTTAATGTAAAATACTCAACTCATTTGGAGGCTCCTCAAACTCAACTCATACTTAAACTTCTTTTTAAATCAAAGGTAAAAATAATCATTCTTTAGACTCAAAATAGTGTATAAATAGTTTATGCAAAAAGTTCACAAATCAATTATTTAAAGCTCCACCTCAAAAGATCATTTGTTTTCAAAATATTCATAAGACTCCAATCAATTCAAATTAAGCAAATCACATACCACATAATCACATTAGACTCAAATATACTTCATCACACAGCATCCTCATCAACATAACCTCTTCATTCACATCATCGTCAAATATCATCATTCACATCATCATCAAACATCATCATCATATATCATCATTCACATCATCATAATCAAACATTATCATCACATCATTGTCAAATATTATCATCACATCAATCGTCAAACATCTACTCCAAATTCCTTATTTTAGTCCTATGTTCATTTTATAGAAGCAAAAGGACATTCTTAACTATCCAATTCATTCTTTTCATTCCAATCAATACATATATATAAAAAACCATCCATCTTAACCTCAAGACAATTATGACAAAGAAATCTCATCTTGGGTTCATGTGAGTGAAACATGAATCCATACTCTCAACAAACGCAACTCAAGAATATCGTCAATACCTATAAATCTATTTACCAAGATCCATTTGTAGTCAATAATTATGAAAGATACCTATTTAGTAACTCAAGTCATTAAAAACATCAATCAACCAATAGTATATAAAATATTCTATAGTTTAGGAAAACTTTCAAGAAAACCTTCTTAGAAGGTTCAACTCTTTCACAACTCCTATCCAACACATCTATGTGCATATGGAAGAACTCAATCCATATTTTAGGTTAGTCTTACATACCTTGTTTGAATACTTTGAAGAGACCGTGATGTTAGGCCTACAATGGGAGGCTTGAATTCTTGAAACTCTTGAAGGCACCCTTTGTTGGAGAAGGATTTGAAGAAGAAGAAGAAGAGAGGGAAAATTTCTAGGGCATTTTTAGAGAGAGAGAGAAGCTGAGAATAATGGTCCAAAATGCTCAAGGATGGTGTATATATAATTTGGAAAAAGTTCAAGTTTCCCCTCTTTAAAAATATAGAAAATAGGCTAAAACGCTCCTAGTGCGATAGTGGCGCGTCGCGCCATTGCAGCGCCAGGTCGATTACGCCTAAAAATCTGCACATCGGTTAGTGGCATGCCACACCAAGGACCAAACTACTGAGGCTGTTTTATGGCGCGATAGTGGCGCATCGCGTCCTTACAGTGCCAAGCCCAAGTTTTCTGGGTTCTGGAAAATAGGCTTGAAAATCCTGCACATCTCCTAGTGGCGCATCGCGCCAGGGACCAAACTACTGAGGCTTGTTCCTAGCGTGATAGTGGCGCGTTGCGCCACTGCGGCGCCAAGCCCAGGTTTCCTGCAGTCACAGCCCAAGCCTAAAATTCCTGTAATACCCATCCGTCTTAGGATCGTCATATCTTTTGACTCTAAACTCTAAAAATTACACTGTTGGTGGCATTGGAAAGAAGACTCGACGACCTTTAATTTATTAGGTCGTTGTCCACCTATATCATCATATTTTAAATGATATGGTCATTAGAATTCGACCCTTATACAAACTCCTTTTACAACTTATCTAAGACGAATTCTTTCGGACTTAGCTTGATTCTAAGGATCCCTTATGACCCCACATCACCTCTAACACTCATTAATTACTTAGGAACTCATCCTAACTCATGCTTCACAATAATTGGGTTCGACCCTACACGAATACAAGAAAGGTCCGAATCTTAGGGAAATATTTTGGGGGGTGTTACAAAAACAAGAACCCATATCTTTTCAGAACCTTAACTTTTGGCTTTTCAATCATGTTGTCTCTTTCCCTTCACTTCTCCTAAGACAACATTTATTCCTTCTAGGTCCCATCAGTTCCTGATTTGGCTGTCTTTGACTCTCTCTTAGAGACACATCTCAAGCTGGTCCCGTTCCTACAAGTGCAACTGAACATATGTTTGAGGGTGACCTATCAAAAAATAAAGGGTAAATAAATTAAGGTTATTTATTAAATGAGGTCTTTGCTTATTACATGATAAAATTTGGCAAAGAAATTATATGGATAGTGAAACATTCCTTCTTATTAGCCACTCTCATTGAATGTGAGTGTTTTGAGGGAAGAATGGGCAACAAAACAAAGTTCCAAGTGTCAAGACTTTTTGGGACAACAAAAGAAACTAAAGGCAACATAACTCAAGGACTAGGTTGTGATGAGACATTTCAGAAATAAAATGCTTATTTGAAGGCAAAAGTTCATGTCTTAACTGCTGAAAGAAAGAGTCTCACTGTGAAGTGAAGGATCTGACCAAAAATCGTTATATACTTATGCTGCTGAAAATGAGCGCATGATGATGGTTCTCCATTCTCTTCATCCTCGTCCTCCTTCTTCCTAGTCTAATTTTTTTTGCTTTATATCCTAATTGCATTTCTTTGCTATCTCCATGGCTATAACTGATCAGTTCCCTTATGCATTTTTGTTAATGCAATGTTTTTGATGCTATTCTAATTAACTATGCATGAAAACTTGCCTCCCTGTGTACTATTTTTCTTTTCTTGCTCTTGGCTAGTCATTAATGTTACCGAGAGTGCGTATTATTTTACTTGGTTTACTGTTCTAACTTTTTTATGATGCCAAAAGGGGGGAGAAGTATTAATGACAGGTATCCAGTTCGGAACAAGGGATCTGGTTCATATGAAAGGAGAAAATAATGTCGATAGGGGGAATAGTTTGTCATCATCAAAATGGAGGGGGAATGTTGTATCTTGGGTTTTTATGATTTAACAAACTATCGTTCAATAAAATGATGCAAGGAGGGACATGGGAGACAAGAAACGCATACTGGTAGGGGGAAGTTATGTGTTCTTGTTAATTATGAAGCTTTGTGACAGGGGACCAGCTACCTATTTGCAGAAACATGAAAATCAGTCCATATGGTTTCTCATCATTAAAAAGGGGAAAATGTTATAATTCAAGTTTCAATGCATTAAAAAACCATGGGACCTGATTGGAAGACCTGGTCCCATGATCTGTGTGTGTCACATACCAAATAGGAGCCAGCTATAAAAAATACCACCACCTGCTATGGTTGGTGGGCAAATCAGAAGAGACTACAAACCATGAGACCTGATCGGGGGACCTGGTCGACTTAGTCCAGTTGTAAAATCTACCATAACCTGCTGTGGTTGGTGGGCAGCAGCTGAAGGGTAGAGACGTCCAGACAATCAGAAGGTACTAGGTTGTTTCTTCCATATGCTAAATACTATCTTTAGAACATGAAACAAATCAGCTCCACACATTACATTTACAAGGAAAAAAGAAAAATGAGTGTGTGCTCAAAAGAAAGAATACTTCTTCAAAGCAGTAGGGGACCTGATGGAGCTACTATTGAAGAATAGTTTTTAGGTTGTTGCTTTGTTGTAATGTTGTGTCTTATGTTCTAGAAATTGTAAGATTAGTTCCTATACTATAAAGGAATATTGATCATCTTTCCTTATACCAGTTTTGCATCGAGCTCATTGCTAGAGTTAGCTTTAAAAAGTGTATTTGAAGTCTATGTCAACTAGAGGTAGTTGGTATAGTGGGAAATAGAGTTATTGCTTAGTTTCCGAGTCATGGCCAAAGTTAGCTTGATCGGAGTATTCAAAGTCTATGTCAACTAGAGTTAGTTGGGATAGTGGGAAATAGAGGTATTGCTTAGCTCAAAGTCTGTAATAGAGGTATTGCAAGTCAAGGGGTGGAGAGGGTTAGTGTCTAGTTACAACAGGTTGTAATAGATTACTTTGCTCTTACATCTCAGTGAAGAATGGTTGGTGAAATTCTGTTGGAAAAGTCATGGTTTTTTCTCCCTTGAGCGAGGAGGTTTTACACGTAAACATTGTGTGCTATTTTACCTTTTGCACTCAACTTGAGCATTTTGTTAACTCATTGTGTCAAGAAACCTGGTCCCCTGACTCGTGTGGTGGATTCGTACAATCCAACACATTGAATTAACTGTTTTTATTCTTCATTTATGGCTTACATGCACTACTGGCAAGGTGAATAATAAGTATTATCTAAAGCCTGCTCCGTTAGTAGAGATGGTCAGGTAAAGACTTTGGTTCCTTTATTTCCAGCTTGCTAAGTGGTCTTTATCTGAGATACAACTACCTAAGCTACTAAATTTTATATCCCTTTTACAAGGGAATTGCGACTGCTTATAGTCCTTATGGGGACAATAGAGGATACATATTCTAAATGGATAAGGTTATGTACAATATTGGCCAGGAAGTGTGAAAATTTCTTAAAATCGTGGGTTTTGGAATGTAGATCATATCTCCTAGAATATTACTAATTAGAGGTCCCATTACCTATTAAATTAAAGGTCTTTGAGTCTTCTTTCCAATGCCACCAATTTTTCCTCATTTAGAGTTTGGAATAAAGAGTTATGATCGTTTTACTAGAGGTTGACAGATCATCAAAAGTTAGGACTCAACATTACGACTCTTCGAGTTTTGTACGAATAGTAGAAACGACTCATAGAACCTCTTAATACTAAAAAAAATTTCAATCTTCAAGGTCTTTTCTACTATTCTTGATTAGGAATCATAGAAATTCTTACGACTCATACAAATAAATGAGTCGTAGAACCTCTTAACACTTAGAAAAAAGTCCAAACGTGAAGCCATTCCTACGAGTGATGATGACGAATTGTCAATAATCTACGAGTAGTAGAAACGACTCATAGGAGAGATTTATAGACTCAAATTTTCAGAGTTGCCAGGACGAGTGGATCCTCTGACTTGTCAAAGTTTCAATGAGTCGTAAAAACGACTCGTATGCGGACAGAATCAGATTTTTATAAAGGATAGCTTAGTCTTGTCCCACCTTTTCCCAATAAAAACCTTGACGTTTTGGGACTATTTTGAGTCCCTTAAAAGTACCCTATATTCCTAAGTCCTCGTTAACACTTAGTTTATTTGAGACCAAGGATTGGAGAAGAGAAAGAAGTTAGGGTTCAAGCGTTCACTCCCATCTTCCAACTTTTGATTGTTCTTCGAGTTCAGGTATGTAAGGCTGAACTAAACCATGGAATGTTTTCCTCCATGTGCCCATGATTTTGATAGATTGATTGTGAATAGGATTGAGTCCCCGTGATTATGTTTCTTGAGAATTCTTTTCTTAAATTTAACATGTTTTACTGATTATTGAGAAATTGATATTTTTCTACAATCTAGTTTCTTGAATAAATAATTTGAACTACTTGTTTCATAAACCCTAATAGCATATTCATGGATATTGAATGTATATGCTTAAGGATCGAGTCTAGAACCTTGAATTTATGAATATATGATCATGATTGGGATGTGAGAATTATGATAGTGTTGATGAACTTGATAGTCCTTTAATTTTCCTATTTAACCCAAGTGAATGATTTCCACCTAAATGCTGTCAGAAATGATTGCCCAAACTTCCCTTAAATAAATGATTGAGAAATCGATTGGTTGAAAGGATTGATTTGATAGGATTGATTAACTAGTAAGAGTCAAGTTGAGACTTCTCGATTTGGTTTGATTTGAATTGATTATCTTATAAGCTTTGAATCTTGGGAGGAGTATTGAGCACCGAATTAGGCAAGAGTAAGTAATAACTCAAACCCAATAACTATGTCACCAAACATAGGAGAGGATTGAACTGTTAAGTCAGATTTTTTCTAATTTTATTGTCCTAACATGATAGAACTTGATTGGTTTTGGATCCATGATAGGTTGATTCATTCTTACCATGTCAAGGTATTGAACGGACGTGGAAACAACGTTGACTTGTTGTACTATCACTGGCTCATAAGTGATGGTTGTCGGATAAGAGAAACTCTCATATAGGTCTTGATAATACTCTGATTGGATTGGATTGTATATTATTGGTCTCTATATAAATCTTATTTTGTTTAGACTTAGGACATCTTGATTGAATTGTTCACCTTCCTGATTTGAGATCGCTAAACTGATTTGATTCTACCTTGATGTATGTTTCATTCTGCTATATTACATACTCGTACATTCCATGTACTGACGTCCATTTGGACCTGCATTGTTTTATGATGTAGAGACAGGTTCTAGAGATCATCAACAAGCGCACCGTTGAAGATTTGTTTGCATTTCAGCTGATTGGTAAGTCCTTTCATTCTTGCTTTGAGATTAGCCCTTTTATTTTGATTGAGGTAGCCATGAACCTATCATTGGCACCTATTAGACAATAGTTAGAGGCTTCATAGACTAGATTGTTGTTGTTGATTGACATTGTCTTTTGGCTAGTTTCATTCATACTAGTCTTGCTGATTTGATTTAGCTAGATTGCTGGCCTTTGGCCTTATCTGGAGTTGTTTTCTTAATGAGTTAAGTCTTCCGCTGTTAGAATGTTGATGGAATTGATGTGCGAACGGGCCAAATGGTTCGCTGAGGGACTAGCAATAGTCTTTGAGTGTCGTCCACGTGTAGAATACCCTCCCGGGGCGTGACAAATATATATCATGATAGCATCAGTTTGAAGAAGATTACATCTTCTATAGTCGTACCAAAATGCAGTTTATGTCTTCCTCCAGCTTAAACCATTCTTCTTGTGTTTTGATATTAAAAAGTCTTAAGTGACGCTCAACAAGGAGAGAGCAAAAAAAAAAATTCAAATTGAAGGAGAAGAGTAAATTTGAAAGAGAAAAATTATAAGAGGGATGTTGATTGATACCACAAAACTGAAGAAAACAAACCTTTTGTACTTTAAGAATGCCACCAACGAAATGACTTCCCAATTTTCTTGCCATTCTTTTCTTCTCTGCCCTTTCTTTGTTAGGTGTTTTATGTTTATATTATCATACTTTGTTTATCTTTTCTGTTGCTTCACATTGTTTTCCTAGCTTTAGCCTCAAGAAAATAAAGAAAGAACAAGTGAAACCACTTAAATCACTCGACTGAAAATTGTTTTAGAAGAGTTTGACTTCATTAAAATTGTTTATTCTTCATTTTTCTGTTGATAGCAACCTGGAATCACAACGATGCCATGCTACCTGGTTTCTGTATTTCAGAGTTCTAATCATAGCAGACGATCATCTGAGAAGAAATGTGATATTTCTAATGTTAACTTTTCACTTTAAATACCTAGAATTTATATCTCTGTCTCAATTGAAGAGGACATGAATCATTCTTCTCGGAGGATCTTTATTTCTTCCTAAGTTTTTTGATTTCAAGAACTCCTTAGGTTATGATTTACCCTTCGTTCAAGAGGAAATAGCCGGATGAAACATTATTTTTTAAAAAAAAAAATGCTTTGCTGATAGGTTCTTTCCTTTTTCCATAAAAAAGATTCCTCTTCTGCTGTCATTTGAAACATTGTGCGTATGAGAAAGGATCTCATCGTAAGTGGTCATCTTATAGATTCGGGAATGATAGATAACTTGTGTACCTCAACATTTCCAGGTCAACCGATCTTCTACTTATGTAAAAGGCAAAAACCGTCCTTGAGATTTAGCAGATTTTGTGCCTCATAGAAAGTAAGTTGAAAGCAAAATTGTCTTGTGAGTTCTTAGACGATGACAATCTTTGCTAGGTAATTGTGCAGACTTATTGTTTTTCATAGTTGTGGGTGAGACCTGCCAAAATAATTAATAGCTGAACTTAGTCTCTGGTGATTGTCAAATTCACCATACTTACAACTTAGTTTCCATCAACGTCAGTGCATCGAGCATGGCAGACAAATGATCCAAACAATACTTACAACTTAGTTTCCATCAACGTCAGTGCAGCGAGCATGGCAGACAAATGAACCATCCTTTGTGATTATGCCACGCCATATATAGTCATTGGGATTACTCAGCGCTGGCAAATCAGTATATCCAGGACCTGAAATAACAGGGTGGAACCTGCCTTGCATACTCAAAAGTCTAGCTGGGATGTCAGGACCATAAGATGGCAAACGTCCAGATACGTTAGAGGCCTCTAACATAGGGCATAAATAAGGATAAAATAGAGTAAACATTCTATGAAGAGAAATGATATCTAAGGACATAAATAAGGATAAACTAGTCAAAAATTGCCTCCTAGTGGATGTTTCTTAAAGGGCATGTAAAAAAGGGGGGAGAATTTTCGCATATAGTCACTCAAAAATACCTTAATTATGCTTCATAGCTATAGTTTGCTAATTACAATTCGTAGTTATAGTTATAGCAGCGTTTGTATAATTTGCACAACATTTGTATACGTTTGTATAATTCGTTATACAATTTGCTGTTTTTGTATAACATTTGTATATTTCACTATACAATTCATGCACAACGTTTTTATAATTCGCTATTCAATTTGTAGTGTTTGTATATTTTTCTATACAATTCAGTTCGCGCACAACGTTTGTATAAATCACGCGAATTATACAAAATTCAGCTGTATAATTGCGCGAACTATACAAAACTCAAACTGTAATTACAGCTAGATGTTTGCCGCGAGCCATAATTAATTGAAACTATAGCTATATTAGCTATTTAACTAGTATATGTTTGCTTCTTCGCGTAATTTTCCCAAAAAAAGAAAACCACACCAGATTATTTGAGACATAGGGAAAGCAAGAAGTGTTAACCAAACTCTGAGATAGTATTTGGGACTTGACATTCCGTAATAAGAACACTCTGTTTAAACCATTTTATGCTTGAAAAAAATCCAAAAAATTTCTCAAAATTTCTCAAGATAGTTTTACTTCAAGATATTTGAGGGCCGCTAAACACTTTAACTAGTTTCAGTAATTATAGCTTCATCTTTTTAAGGGATAGATATATATCTTCCACTCTTAATCGAGGTCTCGAACCTTAAGAGCGTAGAAATTACTAGTTGGGAGCATTTTCCCCTTCAATAATTCCTACATATCATGAGGATTAATCGAAACAATGAGTATGGAATACTAAATAGTTAAAGAAGAAAAGTCAGACTTGATTATAAAACAAGAAATCCGGAAACAGAAAGAGAAGAGAGACAACAGGAAGTTAAAGCATGAAAACATTGAATCACAAATTTGAGAAAAAGAAACTTGTTTCCAGCTTGTGACTGGGAAACATGAGTCTGGTTGGGCAAACAATAATGTCCTAATACATCAGTACCATGAGCTATCCCAGCATCTTGATGTCTTCCAAGCTAAAGCTACCGATCAACATATCTCCAAGACTCTGGCGCAACAGTAATATCCGATGCAGGAATACCAGTAGACGCTCCTGCAGTTCCTTCCACTCTGCCTGATGGCTGAAAATTACTTAAGACTTGCAATAAGGTCAGATGTTAACAAGGGCCTTGCTTGCACAATCTGAGAGGATGTTAGCTCTGGTGAATCCACGTATCGAGGTTCATAGGACTCTGGTGGAAAGGATGTGCCACTAGGTGCAGACTTTAAAACCACACCATAAAGACACGGGGGACCATCAACTTTCAGAACCTTCCTAATGAAGTCTGAAGGTGGCACCAAGAACATGTGGGTTCCGTCACCAAGTTTCGCAACCCCAGCACGATCTTTTGAACTCAGATACCTCAAAAACTCTTCGTATAAGGAAGAATCGTTATCTGTATCAGGCAAGAAGAAAATGATGCTGAACCCGACAGCAGCATCTGCATAGTGTTTAGTCAACCTGTCTAACCCCGTTCTGGCTGAGCAGTTGACTACATCAGGGCTGCAAATAGAAAAATGTCAGCACTTGAATGTAGCTGACAAAATCCATACAAAACAGTTAACTTGTATAAGAATTATATATACTGTGCTAATCCAAAGAAAGATCAAACATGCATATATTATGTGCTAACAGCTTTTCTTGACACAATTTAGGAATGAGTTTCATAAGAAATCTGTGAAGAACCCCCAATTCCCCGGCCCCAAAGGTTAGAAAAAAATGCAGAGACCACCAGTTAAATTTTTTTTATTTTGGAAAGATGATAACTGACTGATATTAACAAGCTGAGGAATCTGTTAAATCATAGAGGCAACAAGGAAAATACAAACTATACTTACAGATCACATCTTATACTTTCCCCAATAGGAAAAGAGACAGCACGACACACAGATGCTCCATTCTTGGCGATAATGCCACGCCATATATAGTCATGGACAGAATAGTGCTTTCCAGCAGAGATTCTTGCATCACTGTTGTTTGCTTGACTGACTGTAGCAGGACCTGAAGGAACATTGCTTCCAAATGGACCCAAACCAAATTGTTCATCCAACACAGGACCTCGATCACTTGTTCTTTTATGAGGATAAGAACTATCATTTTCATTGCTTGAATAGTCGATAGTGATTCTGGGATCATTGTAAAGCTTTCCCTGCAAGCCCTCTTTAGCACGCTGGGCTTCCTCCATGCTTCTAAACTCAACCAGTGAGATATTCTTATCATAAAATGTTCTGATTCGATTAATCTCACCAAGAAGAATCATAGCATTGTGTATCATGTCGTTATCCAAATGGACCAATGGAGGATAACTTATACACAACACTTTACTAGGCAACTGAAAGAAAATAAGAAGAATAAGAAGATAGAGTTAACAGATGAACGACATTGCATTTTTTGTCTAATTACTAAAAAAAGAAATTAGAAATCTTTCAAAGACAAAGGAGCATTACATGTTGCCTTGTGAAGCCAGCATTCATATTAATGGAGGCATTCAACATAATAATATCCACAAATCAATGAAAAGATTGCAGGCTAAACCCAAATAGGACAGACTTAACAAAAGACTCAAACAACATCATATTGTAATTTTTTTTCTAATTTCTAAGAGAATGTTTAGAAATCTTTCGATGAGAAGACTACAGGGTATGCAGGGAGTCGCCATATATGCATATAATTTGTTTCATCCCACACATGTTTATAATTGATTAGAATATGTTAACTTTTTATTGAAGGACTGGAAATAGTAGGATGTCACTTCCAGAAATATAATGAAGTCTCTTGGAAATTAACTTTTTTTCAATAAAAGTATGTTTTTATTAACTTGTGTTTAGTTATCTATGATATTCACATGGTATATACCATAGTATAACAGAGTATCAAAAAAACTGGTTCATTTCTTTAAAAAAATACTGTATCAATCCTCTATGATTGGTTTATATTATATACTGATAGAGTATCACAGAGAATTGGTATTCCTTCAAACAAAAAAATTATAAAACAAAATATACAACAAAGAGATTTTAAGCTTAAATTTGATATTTTAATTTTTATATCATTTTTAGTAAGTAATTTTGGTAAAAACAAACTATAAAAAATAGAGTTATATTTTAGATATCCGTTTTGTTTTCATTTGCAAAAGATAAAAAATTATATAAATATATTTACTATTAATTTAGATTTTAAAGTCACCTTAGTATTTTTTCCTTAATTGTTTCTTATTTATTCTTTCAAAAAAGAGCTCAATCCTATGTAACACTAACGTGGTATACATTAATATATATTGACAAGGTATCAAAGACTAAGTCATAGTTATGATCATGTTGGCATCATGCGTGAAAAAAGGAGGCATGAATAGGCCTGATAATAACCTTTGCTGAATTGGTGCTTGCGAAATTAGTTTATGAGTGGGCAAATCAGGGCAATTAGATTGCTTATATAGGCAGATTGTGTGACATGTGTACTTTTCCCTAAAATTTTGAACTCTTGGGACTCATTTGCTTGCATTCAATGGAGATTTGAATTTGAATGGTTCAGTTAATAGAACATTAAGTACATTTATTTTTATTAAGATTTAAGCACTTAATGAGTCTGAATATGACTTCATCATTAAGATCTAGTCTTAATATCATTAGACGCATTCTTTTGTGCGGATAATATATACAATCACTCTGTCGCAATCACCAGTGACCACCACTAACCACCTCTACCATCACAACCATAACCACTACTATTGTCAACCACCATTATTGTCGTCTACTACCAACCGACACCGATGCTAACTAAGTACTAGTGTCAACTGCTACTATACTTACCTCCTCCATTATGATTATGTCCATTGTTGCAGCCGCCACCGCCACCACTATCAACCACTATCACCATTACCACCGTAACCGCCGCCACCACCACCACCATCACTATCAGTCACTACCATCATTGTGGTCAATCTCTACTACCAACCACCTTCATTATAACTAGCATCGCCGCCAATTACCACAAACACAACACCAACCACCCTGCATTCTTCAAGCCACCACCTTCAACTCCACCAACTACTAAACATTAATCAACTTCATCATTACAACTACTAATACCATTATAAATTGTCACTATAATGATAGTCACCACAACACCAACCACCCCCACAATCACAATTATCATCACCATCATTACTAACCACTATAATAACTATTACCATCACCACCACCTCTACAAACTCTCTAAACCATTACTAGCAAGTATAAATGTTTAATCAAATAATGATTTTATTTTATAAATTCCTTTTTAATGTCTAATTATTTTTATATGAATTGTATATTTATCATGTACGACAAATAGACTATGTACATTCAGATGTTAAAAACAAGTCATAATCATTCAATGTTCAAATCTAGAGAAAACATTCTAATCATTCAGATGTGCATTTAGATTCAGACGTTTAAATCTTAATGAAAACAATGAGACCTCAGAAAGGATTTAGACTCAAATAAGTTCAAAAGACTCCATCAATCAGAATGAAAATAAGGTTCGTTTGGACATGATTTCAAATTGTGATTTGAAGTTAAAATTTTTGTTTGGACATGCAATTTGGTTTATTAAGTTATATTTTTCTCATAAATATAAGAAATCGTAATTTGTAAAACTATCAAAAAAAATTCCAACTCTTATACCATTTTACCAAATGGACAAATCATAATTCATAAACTAGTTATTGAAATATTCTAAGGCAATGAATTAATAAATTGCGTATCTTTATGTTTCTTTTATAAATAAATGTTTACGATTACATGTAAGTACTAACTTTCAAATACACATATATAATGACACTCCAGGTTATTTTTGTGTAAATGCTTTCTTTTCTTCATTTAGAGCGTTTTTGTAGAGATCCCAAGTCTTTTATGACTTGTTGGCACTAAATGTTCAATCACTTGGTTATTCATTTGGGATTTATGCTTGTTTCTGTATTATAGAGTTTTTGGAACTTGAATAGTTGACTTCGATCAAAATATCATGTAAATGGCCTCAGAATAAAATTCTAACGGTTTCATCAGCACCGAAGGATCATTTTAAGCTAGTGCCATGGTCGGCTTGAGTCTCGAAGCTTTTGATGCAAGCTTGAACCTTTAGGTTCTTTACTTTGAAACCTTGGCCTAAGTTTGACCTCGGTCATACTTTTTGGAAAGCAAGTTCAAATGAGAATTTCATCGGCACAGTTACCTCTGGAATATCGAGTTTGGTCTAGAACGACCCTTTATGTGCTTCTCGAGGCTTCTTGTCTAACCTTGTGGCCTCCGCATTTGCCAAGGTCTTGCCATCTCACCCTCCGCATTCGCGAGGGTCTCTCCACGATCACGAGGGTCATTTTTCCAGTGGTCCATGATCACGAGTGTAGGGATCTGCGATCATGGAGAGCAATTTGACTGGTCTTTTAAATTAAGACTAGCCGGTATTTCAGCCATTTCCAAAATATTCCAAAGGTGATTTATTTCACGTGTTTGCTCCATTTTGGGTGATTCAAAGGTTGGGTTGTTCGGAATTGGCACGGATACACATTAGAGTGTTTGGAGATTAAGAGGAGACCTTCGTTTGAGGTAAATTTGGGCTTAAAAAGGCTGCTAGCCCTTTTTTCTTTGTGCTTTAATGGTGTTTTTATGCATGGTTCTTGTTTGGGTTATTTTGAGCCCCAAATTGTGTTCCATTTTGGAACATATGTTTGGAAGATAATTAGGACCTTTTTACGGAATCAATTCCAGAATTTCTGACGTGGATCCCACATTCTCATTTTAGACTCAAAATTGGTTTGTCTCAATTTTAAGTGATTTTAATGTCTAAACGACTGTATTAACAATGTGACTCTATTTTTGATAGCGTGGTAGCATTTAGTTGCAGTTTAGAAGGGAAAAACTCCAGAGAATTGATTTGGAGTGCGCGATCCATCTATATGTAGGCTATGGGTTCTCGACCTTTAGATTGAACTTGAGCATGTAAATGTATTTTTGTGAATTTGGGGTGGGTATCTAGTTGATCATGTCTATCTAATTAGAATTCATGTTTTAGTCATATTTTGGATATTTCGAGATTATTGGCATGTTGTTTCCTTTATTGTTGATCATTCATACCTTGTGGTGTGGCTTGTTTAAAGTTTGTTGTTGATGTGGAACATATTTGTCTTAGTCTAGGCTTAGATTAGTGATTGTCATAGACTTGCGAGACTTGGAGCCGTTAGGCCATAGAATCTCTCCAAAATTGCTTCGAACAACTTGGCTCCCTATAGACTGATATATAGCATACTTGCGTTTGATAGTCTAAGCCTTAGCTAGGCAGTAATCCAGCACGTGAGAACTTATATCCATAATTCCCTCCTTTCATTGGATCTTGTTGTATTTGGTTCTTATTCCCGAGGCCGCTCTCAATTTTGGTTGGATTCGTTCGGATTTGAAGTAATTTATTGATGGCACTTTATTTAGGGATCTCCCCTTGATTCGCATCTGGTGGCTGATCCTAAACCTAGTTGACTCATCTTTATTCTCGGTTAAAATCCCTTATTCACTCTACCGGATTACGATTAAAGTCCTAGCCTCGGCTCTCAGCCCTGGTTAGAGTCCTTGGCTTATCTTTGACCTTGGTTAGAGTCCTTGGCATATATTTCTCCTTCGTTAGAGTCCCTAGCATATCTTTAGCCTTGGTTAGAGTCCTTGGCATATCTTTCACCTTGATTAGAGTCTTTGGCATATCTTTTGCCTCGGTTAGAGTCCCTGGCGTATCTTTTGCCTTGGTTAGAGTCCTCGCTCATTCTTCGCTTTGGTTCAAGTCCTTAACTCCAATTCTGTCATGGTTGAAGTTCCTAACACTCAGTTGACTTAGTTCAAGTTCGTGGAAGATCATGTTATTATTGGAAGTACCATCAGATTCTCTTTGTGGCTCCTAATTCTTCTGTGCACCTATCGGTCTTATAAAGGTCTATTTAGATTTTACTTAAACTTGAATACGAGTGTAACCTCTGGTCTTATGGGGACCAGTTGGGTTTCGTTAGTTCTACCTTCTCTCTTTTTGTTCTTAGTACACTTGTGTGCATTCATGTTAGTTTCTTGCCCCTTTGATTTTTGTTATGTTTAAATTTTATCATTTCATATTGCTTTTACTTTTTTTGCTCAGTAGGCCTATGATGCCTATTGAGTACCGGTTGTTTTGGTACTCATAATACCCTCTGTATCTATTTTCATAATGTACGTACGACTACCAACTATCAATGTGAGATCGAGCTTGCAGCAGTCTGATTCGGAGACCAGGGTGAGCACATGTCGCCTTCTGTATATAGTGACTAGTCTTTTGCTTTTTGTGAATGTCTTGGTTCTGTAATTTACTTTTGGGACTTGTATTAGTTTTGTAGTAGCTCTGTACATGTGACTTCCAGGTACTGGGAGGGATCTTTTATTTGTATATATTTTGGCTTGTTTCCACTTATTCTCATATAACTTCTTAAAGTTGTTTCTTTTGGTTTAATTTCTACCCTTAGTCCCATTACTTTGGAGTTTCGTTTACCTACTGATGGATTATAGAAGGTGTCATCATGACTCGAGGAATCGAGTCGTGACAACACCATTTTACAAATATACATTGGTTTACTAAATCGACAATAATAGTAACTAGCTATTTTTCGCCTTTTCGGTACAATCTCTAACATGGGATGATCAATCTTGTCACGTCGAACATATTTTTTTCTTTCACAAAATTTAAAATTATTGAATTTGTTTTGTAAAATATAAACTTACGAGTCAAGTTCTATATTTAAAAAAATTAAAATCACAACTTGAAATTTGAAGTCGTGCTTTTTAAAGAGTATGAAATCATGATTTGTATGTAAGTTAAAATTTTGTGCAGATTTCATAAACAAACGTTGATTTCAATTCAAAATTTAGATTGGCATCCCAAATCATATGGATAAAGGCCTACTAAAAATCCATTTGAAATCATTGATTTGAATCATGTTAATTTAAAATACAATTTGGAATTTGAAAATACTACCTTTCGAAGAGTTTGAGATGTGAAATCATATTTTAAAATTGAAGTTTTGTGAAGATTTTATAAGCAAACATTGATTTCAAATTAAACTTGAAATTTGGGTTCCAAATCCTATGGTCAGACGCCTACTAAGAATCTACATAATGTAGTGAAAAATAGGGTCTAAAGAGGGTGCCGTATATGCAGACCTTAACCCAACCTTCGTGGGATAAAGAGGTCATTTCTGATAAACCCTCAACTCAAGAAAATTATTTTTCAACATACGAGAGAAGCAAAGAAAGGCATTTTTGCTTTATAGCATTCGAGTTTCTTTCTGCGAAAATTTGTATTAAGTCATACAACCATGACTATATTTGCGTATGATGCTCGTGGTGGTCTTGCATGTTTGAAACTCATACAATATTTTAAGAAAATAAACTTTTTGAAATATCTCTCATGTATTATATTTTTCATATTACAAATATCTTTGATGTAAATGAAGATCGCCCGTAAAAACTAACTACATAATCAATTAATACTTTAATTTGTGTGATCACTTATCTGCAATTTCGAGAAAAGCTAATCACTATAATACACACATGATTTATATCATATACTTATAAGGTATCATGGAGGATTGGTCGTTCATTCCTTCAAAAAAAATTGTCCTCAATGATACCAACTGATAATATCACTTACCGACAACGTTTCACAAAAGACATGTTCATTTCAATAGTTAATTTTATATTTTTTAGCAAGTTTTACTTGAAAATAAAATATAAAAAATGAGCCATATTTTAGGTGTAAAATTTTTCCATTTGGGATATAACTTTTTTTAATAAAAAAAATATGTTTCCATTAACTTAGATTTTATTATAAGGTAGTAAATTTAGTTATCTATGATAAATTTAGTTATGTATGATACGCACATGGTATATCATATACTGATATGGGATCATAAAGATGGATCTTTTTTTTTTTAAAAAAAAGAGTACTTTGTAATCCTCTATGAAACCCACATGATTTATATTTTATATTGATAGAGTATCACGGAAACTGTCTATTCTTTCAAAAGAAAATATTATAAAAAATACACAACAAAGAAAGTTCAAACTTAAATTTGATATTTTAGTTTTTATATCATTTTAGTAAGTTAATTTTAGTAAAACAAAACAACAAAAATAAAGTCATAGTTTAGATATATGTTTTGTTTTCATTTGCAAAAGAGAATTAAAACAATTATAGAATATATTTTCTATTAAGTTAGATTATAAAACTAAACGAGTGACTAGTATTTTCTCTTAATTATTTCTTATTAATTCTTGAAAAGGAGCTTAATCCTATGTGATATGGACGTGGTATACTAACAGAGTATCATCATATACGCACAAAATATCACAAAAGACTATATCGTAATTGTGGTCATGACGATGTCATGCTTAGAAGGCACGAGCAATTTTAATAACTACTTTGAATCGAACTGGTGCTTGCGAAATTAGTCAATGAGTGGGTCAATCAGCGCAATTAGTTTGCTTATACGTGACATTTTATGTACTTTTCCCTAGAATTTTGAACACTTAGGAAGGATTTGGACTCAAAGAAGTCCAAAAACACTCCATCAGTGCAAAAGAGTCAAACAACTTGTAAGAAAAAAATTAGAAGTGTTTGAAAGACAGAGGAGCATTACATGTTGTCTTGTGACAAAATCTTGAGGCATAAGGCGAGGGTCTGGACGGTCAATGCTCCTATTGGGATATTGTCCGTCCCTCATTTCCCCAAACTCTGCTCCTTGCTCCTGAAATATTATAAGAAAATAATGCCTAAATATTCACTTCAATTTGTAAAAACTATCAAAAAAATATATGCAATTTTACCTAATAAAGAAATCATAATTCATAATAAAGTATCAGAATATCCTAAGGCACCATATTAAAAAATCATATATCTATATGTTTCTTTATAAGTAAATATTTTTATTACATATTATTATAAACTTTTAAATACACATAATTTTACAAAGATCGATTGGTCCACTAAATTAATAATAGTAGTAACTAGTTATTCTTGATATAATCATCACAGATGCTATGGGCATTTTTCTCACGTCGAGCATTTGTTTGTTTTACATAATTTCACATTATGAATCCTTATTGTAAATTATAAAATTATGGGTCAAGTTTTATATATAAAAAGATTTGAAATCACAATTCGAATTTTAAAATACTACTTGTTTTTGGAGAATTTGAGATTTGAAATCATGATTTGAAATTGAAGTTTTGTGCAGATTTCATATCAAAATTTGAAATTGGGTTCCAAATCCTATGGTCAAACGCCTGCTAAGAATCAATATAATGCAGCGGCAAAATGGTGGTCTAAGGAAGGTGAGATATACGCATGCATTATTCTTACCTTCGTGAAATAAAAAAACTATATTTTCGATAAATCTTCAGCGCAAGAAAATTATTTTTGAGCATATGAGGGAAGAAAAGAAAGGCATACAACCGTGGTGGTTTTGCAGGTTTGAACCGGTCCCAAATGGCCATTTAATATTTTAAGAAAATGACATTTTTCAAATATCTCTCATGTGTTACTTTTAGATCGCAAATATCATAAATGCAAATGGATCTCTTGTAAAAACTACCTACAAAATTAACCCTTTAATTTGTGTCATCACTTATCTGCAATCTCGAAAAAAACTAATTTTCTTGTAGAGTTGATTATGTTCAATTAACAAGTATAAGATTTGCTAATGGTTGCAAAGGAATTCATTTTAAGATTTATAAAAACAATAATAAATATTGCTTTTCTCTTTATTCATCACATTTGATCCAAATTGGCACATTTCTCTATATGTTATTCATTCATTTATTCATTACAAGTAAAAGGAAAAAAATGTGATTCTTGTTTTTCTAATTTATTTCATCTAATTCTTTTTCTATTTTCTACACATCTACTTATTTTATCGCAGATCTCATTTGGACGGTTTTGTTATATTTTTTATATTGAGTGTGCGGAGAAGGGAAAGGACTGACTGGGAAGCACAATGATGATACTAACAAACCTCAACAAATAATTATGAAGAAACAATAAAAATCCATTGAATCAAACAACATAAACAAAGATAAACAAAAACACAAACCAGCTTAGCGAATTCGATCCTAAGAGGATTTCCATGAAAGAAGTATCCTTGGAGCGCGTCTTTAGCCTCCTTGGAGTCGTTGATGTTTCTAAATTTGACAAATCCGAACCCACGAGAGAGATAAGTGGTTACACTATCAAGTGGGCCGAAAATCTGGAACAAAGACGTTATATCATCATCCCTAATGTCAGGGGAAAGATTACTCACCCATAAATTGTTTGATGGTGTTTCTTTCGGCGCCATTAATAAAACCCTAGAAAAATACTCTCAAGACAAACAAAACTCTCAAACTGAGATTTGGGCAAATGTGAAAAAAGAGAATAAAATGTTGATAGCGGCGGAGGAAAAAAAACAATTAAGTGAAGCTTTGTAAATGATGTTTTATTCTTTAGGTTGCCATATCTTAAAGGAGAAAACAATAAGCGTCGATTATAAAGATAGGATAATGCGAATCCAAATTTATAACTGGTCATATCTGTTTGAGTTATATCAATAAATGGACAAATTTAACCCTCTAGTTTATGTTTGTTTTCTTTTCTATTCAAGACATTAGTTTTTGGGTAAGTTGTTCTCTTTCTTTATAACAAGAGATGTTCTCTTTTGTTTTTTTCCCCTTTTGTTTTAACAAGCGTTGGATGACCATTTTGGCAATTTAACTGTTGGGCAATGGTTAAAAGAGGCAAAAATGGCCTACCACTATCACGACTCAAATTCAAGGATCGTAATTGACCTTTAGTGAGCAACTACTCATGTCAAGTGAACCAATATTCATCTTAGTCAAGTATAAAATATTAATAAAAAAATTCCTATAACAAGATCATCCCAATAATCCTTATAACCAACCAACAAACAATTCAACCAACAGAAATATCCACAACCATCAATTGTAATAAGATAATGTCTTGAAGCCCAAGAGTAATAACTAAAAATAATATATATGACCTAGTACGTGCTAGTTCCAATGAAATGTGAAGATTGACGATGATGATTTACATAGTATTTGTCACAACCCAATCCGTCGACATGCGAGGCACCCACACAAAATCTCGGGTGGGAGAACCAAATATCTACTAACACGCAATCAAATAAACAACCTAAAGTAACAGTTTTCAACAATTAAAACAAGCCTCATAACGAAAACCCATTATCATAAAACATTCGTGAAATTAACCCCATATAATCTAAAATTCGTGTACCAAAACATCTAAATATGCTACAACACGGGGATGCAATCCCAAAATAAAAAAGTTTAAGTCCGAAAAAAGTAGGGCTGTACAGGGCAAACCGATAAACTGCACCAAACCGATAAACCGCACCAAATCGACAAACCGAACCAAACCGGAAAACAAACCCGACTAGTGGTTTGGTTTGACTTAGTTTGGTATTTGGAAAAAAAACCCGACCATTTTAAGGTTGGTTTGGTTTTAACTAAAAAAATCAAACCGAACCCAAACCGATCCGATTATAGTTATACTACTTTTAAATTATGTTATACATAAAAATATTTATTAAAATATAATTTATAAATATTTTTTAATTTTTTTTCATAATTTTGTTTTCTTTCTTACATTTAGATTTGGACTTGAGAAACCCATCTAAATAATATACAAAAAAAGCTTATCTTATAAAGTTATATTATAAAGTTAAAACTTCAAACAGTTTTTTGCCTCCATCTTATATGTTGATATATTGTACTAGAACTCTTTTTAAGAAGCACTGCTCTATGCTTTTTAATTGATAATAAGAAAACCCCGAAAAACTCGAAAACACCAAAAAAATCCGAAAAACCCGAGAAAAATTTGATATCGAAAAACTCGACTTTTATTGGTTTGGTTTGGTTTATAGATTTAATAACCCGACACAAGTGGTTTGGTTTGGTTTGTAAGATATACGAACCAACCCGATTCATATACACCCCTGAAAAAAGGATTAGAGGGAAAAGATGAACCCATAGCAGTCCGAAAGAAAAAGTTCACCCTTGGATTCAGAAAGCATGAGATTCACAACTGAAGTCGCGTAGCAGCTGCTGGAATATGCCAACACTCAACAAAAGGAGAGAAAGTGTAGTATAAGTATAAAAAATCAACAATGTACAGGTAGGATCATCGGCCAACTCCAATTATATGAATATGAACAGGTAACTGAAACTTAGTAAAACAAGACAACATGATGATATATAGCCACAGACAACAACTTAAACATGACTCTCAGTCTTCATTCCGATTTAACAATCACAACAAATACGATCAACAATATTGCAATAAAACCAACCCGTTTCATTCATGAAAACAACACACAAAACAATCACATGTTCCAGGTGTGGTATCTGAGCATGCAACATATAGAGAATCTGTATCAGGTGTGACATTCGAACCAACCAATAGATACCATAATCGAATTAAAAGGTCAAATGGGTAGATTCAATTAGAGCCACCATATGTAATTACGATGCCTTCAATCATACCAAATTTAAACTTTAAAATGGATTTACACCTAATGGACTTCTTCCATGTGATACATTGATAAAAGATGGACTTAACCCACTTGATTAGTGAATGACGTTTTTTTTTCAATTTTAATAAGGAGAGGGAGAAGAAAAGGCTATTAGAAGGAGGATATATCGGTGAATCCAAAGTTATAAGTGGTCACATATTCTTCGATTTTAAGCATAAATGGACAAATTTAACCCTCTAGTTTATATTTATTTCCTTTTTATCCACGGCATTATTTTCTTGGTAAGTTATTCTCTATCTTTTGCTCTCATATAAGAGATCGATGTTGCTCTCTTCCTTTTCCTTGTATATCTGTTCTTTCTATTTTTGGAAAAGTTTCAAATTTTTATGACTAATACAAACTAACGAAACCTCATATAGAGATACCTATGACAAGATCTGTCACCTTGACAGGAATTGCTTTAAAATTGAGATTGATGCAAAAATATACTAATGGACTGTTGAATTTCATGTCCAGCTAAAAAAAGAGAGGAGAAAATAGAGAAGAAAGGAATTGAAGCTATGGAAAATTTTTTGCGCTACAACTTTTCCACTGATTATGTGAAAAAATATTTTCTATATATTTTCTTTACGTTTCCCACTGATTTCTTAAGAAAATGTATTAAAAAAATTATGATGTTTTCTACAAAGTCAGTGGGTAATATATCACGCGATTGTTTGCACAAAATTTTCAAAACAAATATATAAAAATATTGTGTTTTTTCTTCTCTCATTGATTGGGTCAAAATATCCCCAAAACTTTATGTAGAAAAATAGAGTGATTATCTAGTAATGTTAAAATTAGAAAATACCAACAGCGAGACTAGTCAATTAAATAGACATACGAAACAAAATGTCACGCTCCGAACCTCACCCTGATGCCACAGGGCATTTGAAGCTATGAAACCACATCAAAAGGACCTTACATATATGAATTATGATAGATCTCAAGCAATTATAAATTCATCCTTTTAAGGTATAGATGGATTTCTTCCGACCTTATTAAGCAGAGCTCCAAAGCTCTAAGACAGTAGAAATTTCTAGTCGGGAGCATTTTTCCCTATAATAAGTCCAACACACCGTGGGGATTAATCGAACGAATGAGTACGGAATACTAAATGGTTAAAGAAGAAATTTTAGAGTTGATTATCAAACAAGAAATACTGAAACAGAAAGAAAACAGAGACAACAGGAAGTTAAACCATGAGAACATTGAATCCCAAATTTGAAAAAAAGAGACTTCTTCAATACATTCCAGATTGTGACTGGGAAACATGAGTCTGGTTGGGCAAACAATAATGTCCTAATACATCAGTACCATGAGCTATCCCAGCATCTTGATGTCTTCCAAGCTAAAGCTACCGATCAACATATCTCCAAGACTCTGGCGCAACAGTAATATCCGATGCAGGAATACCAGTAGACGCTCCTGCAGTTCCTTCCACTCTGCCTGATGGCTGAAAATTACTTAAGACTTGCAATAAGGTCAGATGTTAACAAGGTCCTTGCTTGCACAATCTGAGAGGATGTTAGCTCTGGTGAATCCACGTATCGAGGTTGATAGGACTCTGGTGGCAAGGATGTACCCAAGGAATGACCTTACTTGTCTCAGTGCCCAAAGTGAAAATGATCTATGGCACAGGAGTCTTGGTCATGTGAGCTCTTTGTTGTTGAACAAACTTGTATCCAGAGACCTGGTCCGTGGATTACCTAAGTTAAAATTCACTAATGACAAAGTGTGTTATGCATGTGTCAAAGGAAAGCAGATCAGATCATCTTTCAAGTCAAAGAAGCAAGTGAGCACAACGAGACCTCTTGAACTATTTCATATGGATCTGTGTGGTCCAATAAAGATTCAAAGTAGAGGTGGAAAGAAGTACTACTTGTAATTGTAGATGATTATTCAAGGTACACTTGCACCATGTTTCTAAGGTCCAAGGATGAAACGTATGATGTGTTAATGATATTTGCCAAAATGTTCTAAATGAAGCTAAGTTGCAAAATTATAGATATCAGGTCTGATCATGGGACTGAGTTCAAAAATGCCAAGCTCTATAAATTTTGTGCTGAAAATGGGATTATCACAATTTCTCAGCACCAATAACTCATCGGCAAAATGGTGTTGTTGAAAGGAAAAATAGAATACTAGTTGATATTGCCGGAACAATGCGCATAGATTCAAATCTTTCAAAGAGTTTCTGGGCTGAAGCAGTTAACACAGTTTGTTATGTGACTAAAAGGTGTTTGATCACATCTACTCTTAACAAAACTCCCTATGATTTACTCAACAATAAAAATCCTAAATTGAGCTATTTAAGGGATTATGAATGTAAATGTTTTCCTATACGCTGGATAATCTTAGTTTTCCTTTGAATTGTGAAATGCATAGTAGGTCCAAAACTAGAAATCTAGCTACATTCCCAGCACTCATGTCGAATATTTAGTCGAAAAATATCAAGAAAGCCTTGAAAGATGCTGATTGGGTGAATTCCATGCAAGTAGAACTGCACCAATTTGAACGAAGTAAAGCATGGCACCTGGTCCCTAAGCCTCCTGATAAAACTATAATAGAGACTAGGTGGGTCTTCAGGAACAAGCTGGATGAACATGGTATTATTACAAGAAATAAATAAAGGCTGGTGGTGAAAAGGTATAATCAAGAAGAAGGTATTGACTATGATAAGACATTTACTCCTGTGGCAAGGCTGGAATCTATCAGAATTCTCATTTCTTTTACAGATTTCATGGAGTTCAGATTATTTTAAATGGACGTAAAGACATTCTTAAATGGATATCTCAAATAAGAAGTCTATGTAAAGCACCCCCCTGATTTTGAAGATGTCGATTATCCAAATCAAGTGCTTAAATTAGACAAATTCATCTATGGACTGAAATAGGCTCCTAGAGCTTAGTATGAAAGGTTGACTGAATTTCTTTCGGAGAATGGGTACAAAAGAGGAAAAATTTACAACACTCTTTTCTTAAAATCACGAGGCAAAGAACTGTTCATTATTCAAGTTTATGTTGATGATATTATTTTTGGAGCAACTTTTGAAGCCTTGTGTGAGGAATTTGTTACACTAATGGGAAGTGAATTTGAGATGAGTATGATGGAAGAACTGAGTTTCTTCTTGGGATTACAGATCAAGCAGACTCCAAGAGGTACTTCTATTTATCAAGAAAAGTACATTAAGGAGTTGCTGAATAAGTTCCATATGCTGAATGCAAATCCTATTGATACTCTCATGGGCACAAATTCAAAGTTGGATGCAGATGGACATGATCCTACAGTGAATGAAACCATGTATAGAGGCATCATTGGTTCATTGCTATACTTAACTTCCAGTAGACCTGACATTGTGTTCAGTGTTGTTATGTGTGCTAGATTTCATGCTTGTCCTAAAGAATCACATTTGAAAGCTACTTAGAGAATCCTAAGATATTTGAAGAAAACAAGGGACCTGGTCATATTCTATCTAACGGGGGATTATTTTGACTTGGTGGGATATGCTGATGCAAATTATGTAGGGTATTAGGTTGATAGGAAGAGAACTTTTGGAGTGGCTCATTTTCTAGATTCCTCACTCATCTCTTGGGGTACTAAAAAGCAAAATTCAATTTCTCTTTCAACAGCTAAGGCAGAATATGTAGCAGCAACATCCTATTGTGCACAATTATTGTGGATTAAACAACAACTTGAATATTTTGGATTAGTTACTCTCACCATCCCTCTTCCGTGTGATAACACTAGTGTACTGAACATGGCCAAAAATCAGTACAACACAAAAGGACCAAACACATTGATGTTAGGCATAACTTTTTGAGAGAAAATGTTGAAAGGGGAAACATTTGCATGCAATTTTGCAAAAAAGAAGCTCAAATTGCTAACAATTTTACCAAGGCTTTGAGCAGGGATCAATTTGAGAAGAACGGATTAAAGTTGTGGATGTTGAAACTCGGCTAAGTTGATTTTATAGAATTCAACTTTCATTGACTATGATTAAGAGCCAGGTATCTCTGTTCTTTGTAATGAATTTTCGGTAAAGTCAGTTTCATACCTTTGCAGGTATACACACATAAGGAATAGGCTAGAGTAGAGGAAGGACAGGAGGAGTAGGGCAAATCAATTTCAATTTGAAGATAGGGACCTAATCATATCTCAAAGGTTAGTATTCTTAACACTACATTTAAACCGCCTGTAAGAACCGTTGTGACTGTCACACTTCAGTCATCTACTGTCTGACTGTTCTCCCATTATTCAAAAACCAAACGTCATGATTTTTTCAAGGGACCTGACACACCTCTATATTTCCTTATATACTATTTTCCTTCCATTCTTCCTACAAAATTTAAAACTAATCTCTTTTAGAAAAGTTCATTCTCTCTCTAACACTTTCTCACAAAACTTCTCTCTATTCTAAGGAAAATGCTCAACCAAACTCTCCCACAAAAGAAATACTAGAAGTGCTGAACGAACTGCATCCATCCACTTTATCTTTTTTTCCTGGTAACCCACTTTCTTCAACCCCCATCTCAACCATTACCTCAGTTGAAGTAACAGAAAATCCCATCGCTGAAATATGCTCTCATACTCTAAATCTGAATGACCCATAAAACTCCTCCCCCGATGGGTCGGTTCAATCCGAAATTCCTGTTGAGCATGAACCTCCTCTAACTTTATGCAATGTATCTACTCTTTGAAAGGGACCTTTCTAAAGGTAAAGGCACAAAATCCAACATCTTGGTTGTATGTGAAGAGTTGGTAGTAGAAAGAGTACTCTTACAATGATAAAGGATAGCACAGGACCAATATTTTCAGAAGAAGAAACAAGCACTCTGAAACTCATTTCTAAGTAATTGCCTCCTAAGTTCGACAAAATCCTAGGTATTTTTCCACCCCCTTCTAGTGTTGATGATGAAGACGATGAGGACAATCGTCATTTATCCTAGGGTGTTAAAAGGAGAATGGTACCCATTCAACTAAAGGAAAGGAGAAAGGTTTTGAAGAAAAGGCTACGAAGTCAAAATCCTATTCTCCTATGGGTTCTACCAAGAAACTCATGAGTGATGCAATGAAGGAAAACAAAGTTCAAACAATAGAAAGTAGAAGGAAGATGAGAACAAGGTAGAAGAGGACCAAATCCTAGAGGAAAATATCATAGAAGTCTCAAAAGGAAAGAGTGATAGTGAGATAGAATGAGAAGATATTTTGTGTTCTGTGGAACAGAGGAAAAATAAGACCCTGCAAAAAGTGAAGCAGGCACCAAAACCTAGACAAAGAAAAGACTTCAACTTGGGAGGAAACTGTTACAAAGGGGAAAGGAAAGCAAGATCTGGAAAAGCAATAGGAAAAGAAAACTGCCAAGAGGAAGAGAGAAATGTCACCTGACAATGATGAAAGTTTTGCAGCATCTGAGCCCGAGTCTTGGAAGGGAACAGGTTTAAAGAGTAAAAAGATGAAGGTTAAAAAGAGTTGACACGGGATGAGAGAGTCAACATTCTGAAAACTCGAAAGGTGTTGAATGGCAGAGTCTTCGATTTTGAGATTCTAACCAAGCCCAAGATGTTTGACTTAGTTGATGTTGTTGAGTTGCAGACCTGGACTCATCTGTTTGTCGACCATATTCTAGTTCTTCATAAAGCAAATGTAAGGAAATTTTATTATAATGTTGTGTTTAAGGAAAATGGGAGTCTTTAATCCTAAATAGGAAACAAGAAAGTTCTTTTGAATGAGGAACTGTTGGGTGAAATTTTGAAGGTTCTAATAGAAAGAATTAGATATGTAAGAGGTAGGACTTGTTCTAAAGACTTTGTTCAGGAATGTGGCAAACTCCAAAAATTAAGTAATACTGGGATTCCCAAAAAGTTTCTCAAAGGAGAATATTATCTTTACTTTGAGTTTGTGAACAAAGTAATCCTTCATACGTCTGAGAAGAGGATAGTCACATCTGCTACTGAATTGTTTGTCATGGAAATCCTGAGCAAATTTGACGCCATCAATTTATCTTTCATCATTCTGGAACATATGCATAAGACTGTTTCAGTAAAACATGGTAAAAATGGTATAGGGTATGGTTACTTTCTTATTAGAGTGTTCAACTACTTGGAAATTCCTCTAGGAGCAGGTGTTAAAGGAACAGTGAAACAAACATTTTCAATCAACACTCTTGTGGAATGTGAGTATATTGAAGGAAAAACAGGGTAGGTCAGCAAGATTCAGAATTGCTAATAGAACAGACTCAGTTGAAGCATGAGCTTGAATAAATGACAGCTCTTTTGAGTCCAAGAATGCAGAAATTGTTCGTTTAAAGGCCCAGTTGGCAAAGGCACAATCTGAGGGACCAAATTTTGTTGAAATGCAAGAACTAAAGACTCATAATGCAAGTCTTGTTGCACATGTCTCTAGTCTTGTGGACAAGTTGCTTCAACACCATGAAAATTTAGTTGATCGTCTTACTCTATTCCTCGAAACCCTCACTCAACAACCCTCGTCATCTTAACCCTTCTCTTTTTCACCTATTGTCCCTAGTCTATCTTTCGATCTTTAGTTGATACTGTCATAATGGTCCTTTCTGTAGATTTTGTGTAATGTTTTGAATAATACTTTCTTTAACTTCTTGGAATGAATTACCTTGTCTTTACTGGCTTTCTTTTTACTAATCTACATGTTTGTTTATGATTGTGTTGGCCAAATAGCCATGACTTGCCTATAATTTGCTTGCATTGATTTTAGTTTATTGCTACCCTTTTTATGATATCAAAAGGGGGAATATTGTTTGCTGCAAGATGTTTTAGATTAGTTGAAATGGAATAAATAAAAAATAAGGGATATACTATTAATGATACTGTTGATTGGGGAAAGATACTGGTGATATGGGGAACATGCATGTTGGTTTGTCATCATAAAAAAGGGAAAATGATTTTATGAAGTTTTGATGATTTAACAAATCATGGGAACTGATAAGGGACCTGATCCGATATGAGAGTTATGATGTCGAGAAAAGGACACTTGACAAAAAGTACATTGTACACTCTACCAAAACTGCATATCATTGGTGTGCATCATTTTTGTTGGGTGGCAGGCTTCCGACCAATAGAATTGCTCCAGGGATTTTGTCAAGCATAAATATATGTTTCTTCTTCAACAATGCAATTTAGTTTTTGCATCTAATTCTCACACGCAGAAAAAATATTTTATTTCCGAAAATATCTTCTTAAAGTACAACAGGGACTGATCGAGTTATCACTGTTCTTAGTTGTTTTTAGGATTTTTATTTTAGTGTTCATATCTGTAGATTTATTCCTAATCTATAAAGGAATCAAATAAACTTAGGTTTTCTTTGAATCTGTCTTGATATAACTAGAGTTAGGTTGTAACACCCCGGAATTGTTTTCGCAAAGACTCGAACATTTCTCCACGTGTGTGTAGACTCGAACCGAAGGATTTGTAATTATATATATGAGTTAGGATTAATTCCTAAGTATTTGAAGTGTGTTAGATGTGTTTAGGGGTCATAAGGGATCTCTAACACCAAACCGAGTCCAAAGAATTCTAATCGATTAAGTTTTTGGATGAGTTAGTATAAGGGTCAACTTCAAACGACCATATCTCCTAGAATATAATGAACTGGGTGTCCCATGACCTACCAAATTAAAGTTCATTGAGTCTTCTTTAGAACTCCACCAAGAGTATAATTTTTGGAGTTCGGAGTCAAACGTTATGACCATTTTACTACATACTAGTACTGCAGGAATTTCAGGCCTGGGCGACCACTGCAGGAAATTTAGGCTTGGCGCTCCAGTGGCGCCCGGCACCACTATAGCACCATAAAACAGCCTCAGTAGTTTGGTCCTTGGCGCGATGCACCACTATTAGATGTGCAGGGTTTTAAGCCTATTTTGGCTTGGCGCTGCAGTGGCGCGATGCGCCACTATAGCGCCAGTAAGATTTTTGCCCAATTTTCCAGATTTTGAAGAGGGGCAACTTGGACATTTTCCCTAAAGATATATACAGTAACATAGGACATTTTGGGATCATTTTTTTAGCATTCTCACCTTCCAAAAACCCTAATCTTCATCCCCTCTTCTCTTCCAAACATCTCCAACAAGAAATCCTTTCAAAAGCTCAAGGATTCAAGATCTTCAAGTCACGTCTTGGTTTCCGATGAGATGATATTAAAGAAAGGTATGTAAGGCTAACCTAAAATATGGATTGAGTTCTTCTATATGCCCATAGATGTGTTGGATAGAAGTTGTGAAAGATTTGAACCTTCTATGAAAGTGGTTACACAGTGGGTTATAAATATTACATAACTCATTATTCCCCCTCTTGTCATCATCGAAAAGATAGACTGACAGATCCAAGTGCCAAAGGAGTTATCACAATCAATTCAAGGCCTGTAAGACAATCACCAAGGCATTAAAGGCAATACTGATAAATAACATAAAAGAGTATTAAAGTGAACAAGCACAATATAAATTGACAGAGAAAAGATCATTGCATGTAACAAAATAGATATAGTCCCATAAAAAATATCTATGATCATGCCGATAGTAGACAATATCTGAGCCAACACATGAGAAACAAAAAGAACAAGTTAAATAAGGACTGAAACAGATGAATCAAGAAGATAAGGATAATAATAAGGAGGAGAAATAGATGGAAGCACCAGGTTCATCCGAAGAATAATTTCAAGATTGTCAACTCATTCCTTTGCAAGAGTAGCTTCCAACTCACTAATTGTCACGCCCCGAGAGGGTACCCTAGATGTGGCCGGCACTCAAAAACCATTGATGTCCTTCAAGCGAACTACTTGGTCCAATCATACTTCCATTCAGTCACATTCTATTAGCAGAAGACTCAACTCACAGGAATACTATTCATAATTAAGGCCAAAGGCCTACCACATATCCAATCAACAACTAGTAAAAATAAAACTAGTCAAAATGAATAATTCAACATCATCCACACTCTAGTGTATGAAGCCTCTATCAACAATCCAAGAGGTGACAATGGCAGGTTCATGGCTAACACAAATCAAAATAAAGGAAAATAAACTCAAAGTTGAAAGATAACTACGGTATCCTCTAGAAAAAGGGATGACTCACCAACTAGATAGAAGTGAATAGATCTTCAATGGTGCACTAATTGATGATCTCTAGTATCTATCTCTGCATCATGAAATGATGCAGACCAAATAGCGTCAGTACGTGGAATGTACGAGTATGTAAAATGGTCGAATGAAATAAACATCAAGGTAGAATCAAATCAACTCGGAATCTAAACTCAGAAGAAGGAATAACTCAATCAAGATGTCATGAGTCTAAACAAGAATATATGATTTAGACAAGACCAATCACATACAATTCAACCCAATCCATCCCAATCTGACTCAGAGTACTATCAAGACTTATATGGGAGTTTCTCTTATCGGAGAGCTATCACTTATGAGTCAGTGATAGTACAACAAGCCGACGTTGTTGCCACATCTGTTTATACCTTTCTAGGGTATAAATGAACCAACCAATCATTGATCCATAACCAATCAAGTCCTATCATTTTAGGACAATAATTTGGGAAATAAACAACTTTAACGGTCCAATCCCCTCCTACATTTTATGACGTAGTTATTGGATTCGAGTTATTACTTACTCTTACCCAATTCGGTGCTCGATACTCCTCCCAATAATCAATGCTCATAAATATCTATCCAGTCAACTCAATCTAATCATATCGACATGTCTCATTTGGACCCTTGTCAATTCATCAATTCTATCAAAATCAACATCTCAACCAATCATACTATCCAATCAATCCTAATCACATCTTTTAGGAGTAGTTTAGATATGCATTTATGACAACATTTAATCCTATCCAATCATTCCTTCGTTCATTTCACAAATCCTATGGGGACTCATGAAGACTCTAAAACTCTAAATCAACAATTTAAGATACTCAAAATATTTAAGTTTTTAACAAAAATATCTTTAACAACTCATATCAATCACCTCTTAGGTATAACAAAATATGTATAACAATTCATTTCAATCAACTCATATCAACATGAAGCATTTATCAATTTATCGACTTATCAATATCAACATAATAAAAATTGAGTTAATAGATGAAAAAAAAACTCATTAGGACATAAATCTATCAAGAAACTCCATTCTTATGAACATTCAATCTCAACGAAGATGTAGGGCACATGGGTGGATTCAACCTATGTTTTGAGTAGCTTTACATACCTTAGTGTAGATTTTGAAGAAACCTTGATGTTAGGTCTTCAATGGGAAGCTTGAATCCTTGAATTATATTAGGGAAAATCTTGTTGGAGATGAATTGAGAGAGAAGACGGTGAAGGTTAGGGTTCTTTGGAGGTGAAAATGTGCAGAATTTGACCCAAAAATGTTCCAAGTTCGTGTATAAATATTTTTGGAAAATTTCCAAGTTTCCCTTCATTAAAAAATCTGGAAAATAGGCTAAAACCCTACAGGCATGATAGTGGCGCATCGCGCCAAGGTTCAAACTACAGAGACTAGTTTCGGGCGCTATAGTGGCACGTCGTGCCACTACAGCCCCAAGCCTGAAATTCCTGTAGTGATAGTCTATAGTAAAATGGTCATAACTTTTGACTCCAAAATCCACAGAATGCAATCTTGATGGCGTTGGAAAGAAGACTCAATAACCTTTAATAGGATATGTCATAGGCCACCCATTTCGTTATATTCTAGGAGATATGGTCGTTTGAAGTTGACCCTTATACAAACTCATCCGAAAACATAGCCGAGAGGAATTCTTTGGAGTTGCCTTGGTTTTAGAGATCTCTTTATGACCCTAAATCATATCTAATATACTTTAAATACTTAGGAATTGATCTTAACTTATATATACAATTTGAAGTCTTCGAGTTCAAGCCTATACGCATACAAACAATGGTCTAAATCTTAGTGTAGAAATTTTTGAGGTGTTACACCAATGTTGGCTTCAAGGGCCACTCTTTCATTCTCATAAGCCACCTTAGCAGAGTCCAATTAATCATCGTTGGCCGCTAGAGCCATTTGCATCCATTGGGGCAAAGTATTTGCCCTGCATATTGAAACAGGTAGAATAACCTAGTCCACTATTCCTAACACATCCTTTGTAGTCTGCAAATTCCACACTTGCACTAGGAAAGAGTAATCCGCAAAAATTAGCACCAGGCAGAACCTATAGGACAAGGCATGACTATTTTTATCCTTAGTAAGCACCCGCTGTATGTGTTGAATAATCATACTAAGCAAATTTATCTTGACCTTAGTATCCAACAGTTCCATTAAAGTTAGATGAAGATAATTTGCTTCAGTTCACCTCTCCTTTCTAGGAATCAAAACCTTGTGTACTATATCAAAGTACAACTGATGTAATGCAGACATCTACTTCTTTTAAATGCGCTGATACTGAGACAAAGTAGGACAACTAAAGAAATTATGAGAAATAGAAAGTGTAGAGGCCATGTTGTGTAGAGGTGGCCATTTATTCTTAACATAATAATCCCATCCCTCATTTGGAATCTCTAGAATCTGAGTAATATCTTTAGCTACCAGATGAATTAAGACCCCACGAACTTTGGTAGAGAACGAAGAACCCTGAGAAACACCCTACCATAGAATAAGTCATCTAAATCTTAGCAAACTGACACCGAACATCACCCTGTAGAAATAACTTTGACCACCCTTGAACCTCTATTTTGGTCAGAAGAATGACCATTTGAGGACCCCCAACACCAGTAATCACCCTACCACAAATGAGAGAGCATCATTGGAAGTGAGTAAAACTTGCAAGATTCGGTTTAGAGGTATCAATAACTTTTTTCTAGTCAATATCAATAGCTTCAGAGTCAGAATCTGCTGATGAAATAAGTTTAGAGACCTGTTTTGAAGGACCAGAAGAGGATTTAGATGAAGGCTTAGAAGAAGAGGATTATGATTTCCACTGAGTTCGTTTAGGAATTGGAGATGGTTTAGGAGGTTTTGGAATAACTGTCTTTCGAATGAGGGAACGATGCACACGCCAAAGCAAAAAATCCTATAGAGGAGGAGAGGGCATAGGAGAAGAGGGGACAAGCGAGGGTTTCCTTTTCTAGATCTGATGTAGAGCCTTTTTTAAGGATTCCTCTTCTTGACGCTTCCTATTTTGGGTATGGAGAACTCTACAGACACAGTGGGAGAAATGGGTTCAGATACAGATACATCATCAAGAATCTCGATGGGTTCACCAGAAAACTTGGCAATCTAAACCTTACTTTCTTAGGAATGAGACGTGCAATAGGAACATCATCACTTAAAACTGCATTTAGAGGAACTATGTCTAAACTTTCAAAATTAGGGTTCTAAGTAAATGGAGGAGACAGAGGAATGTCAGAGAACCTATTTTTGAAGGCATTACAATATGAAAAATCATAGAGTTTGAAAGGAATGAAAGGTGGAATAACATCTATTTCAGAGGCAATAAGATGTGGAATAAGGGTGAGTGCATCAGTCTCGTCAGTAGTGTTGGAGGATCTTGTGGGTGAAGAAAGGAGAGACGCCATTGAAGAGAAGAAGGTAGTAGATTTTTTTTTATTTTTCAAGAAGGTAATGAGATGAAGAGGAAGAGAGTGTATGAGTGTTTGAGAAGAAAAATGTATGTAAAAGAGAGATGGGGAGATCAAACGTGTGGAAGAAGATGTGTAATTATGGTGAGGGATTGGAGGGTGATGTGATAGTGTGTAGTCTTTTCAGGAAGGGTTTTTGAGTTTTTGGCAATTAAAAAGATGGAGAAGGAAAGAAACAGATGTACTCAAATGGTCCATGAAGTCAATAATCAAAGAAAATGTAATGGAACATACCTTTTTGTAGTAATTTCATGATAGTTGCTTCGTCTGAATCATGTTCTCTAAACAAGGTTAATACATAATTATGTTAAACAAGTTATAATTCTGAATTTGGGATTCATAATTGCTTGTGTAGATTTGTATTGAGTAACACTTTTTAGAAATGAAAAGCTATGTACAAAATCATTTTATAACCAACCATTTAGGGGATTTTTGTAATATTAATCATCCCCATGTCTAAACTGTTTTTTTTTTCAAAATGTTTAGTTCTGTTATGTTGCACATGATTTTTAGCAATGTTTATGGCATTAGAATTATCACATAGTATATGAACGCAACCAACATCAATACCAAAATCCAACAGTTGTTGGTTGATCCAAAGTTATTACCGCAATATGAATCAGCTGCCACATACTCAGCCTGTGCAGTAGACAATGCTACAGAGTTTGTCTTCTTAGTGGACCATGAAACCAAGCATGTTCCAAGGAAATGTGTCATTCCTGTAGTGCTTTTTCTGTCAACCAAATATCCAGTATAGTCAGCATCTGCATATTTTACAAGATTGAAATTGCTCCCCTTAGAGTACCGGAGTCCCAAATCAGTAATTCCTCTGAGATACCTGAAAATTCTTTTGACAAAATTGAGATGTGATTCTTTAGGACATGCTTGAAACCTGGAACACAGCCCTACACTAAAGACAATGTTAGGTTTGCTTGCAGTAAGATACATGAGAGACCCAATCATTCCTGTATATAGTTTTTGCTCAACAGATGAACCTATTACATCCAAGTCTAACTTGGTGGCAGTGGAAATGGGGATGTCGATCTCCTTGGGATTATCCATATTGAATCTTTTGAGAAGCTCTTTCACATACTTTTGTTGATAAATGATTGTATCAGTAGGAGTTTGCTTGATCTGTATCCTAGAAAGAAATTTAGCTCACCCATCATGCTCATCTCAAATTCACCATTGATGAAACGGGCAAACTTCTTAGTCATCACTTAATTTGTATATCGAAAGATGATGTCATCTACATATACCTGCACAATTAACAAATCCTTGTTATTTGCCTTAAAAAATAATGTGTTATCAACTTTGCCTTTTGTGTGTCCATGTTTCAACAAGAACGTTGAAAGTCTATCATATAAGCTTGTGGAGCTTGTTTCAGATCATACAATGCTTTGTCTAATTAGTAGACATAATCAGGAAACTAAGAGCTTTCAAATCTAGGAGGTTGCTTCACATATACTTTCTCATTTAAGTATCCATTCAAGAATGCACTTTTGACATCCATTTGATATAGAATGAATTCTTTAAAGGCCGCGAATGCTATAAGTAATCGAATAGCTTCAAGCCTTGTTGCAGGAGCAAAAGTCTCATCACAGTCAATTCCTTCTTCTTGATTATACCCTTGGACCACCAGTCTTTCCTTCTTTCTTATAATTGTTCCATGTTCATCTAACGTTTTTCAATACACCCATCTTGTTCCAATCAATGTTCCTCCTTCTGGACGAAGAATAAGATGCCATACTTTGCTTTTCTCAAACTGATTGAGTTCCTCTTGCATAGTATCCAGTCTTCATCAAGGAGTGCTAACAAATAATTCATCCAAAAGACTTCAAATAAAAGAAAATCCAATCCAAAGGACAACTAGAACGAACAGATAATATAATACTAAAGATTAAAGTAATAATGAGATTAAATAAAATGATGGAACCTTTATTCGATTAAACAACGCTTCTAATGTCCGAACTAAACAGAAGATCAGACGAAGAATTTCCTCATCAATTACAAAGAATTTCAACTAAACTAGGTAGCGGTTGATTTCTTTTGTCGTTTTAGGTTCTACTATTTCTTTAGTGTTTTTCCATGGCTACTCATGGTGTTTTCATAGTGTTTTCATGGAGTTTAGTGGTGCGGCTGATTTCTAGGCCCTCCTCAGATTTAGGTCTATAGGTTTCCATTTATATGTTTTACTGGATCTAGGGTTTAGTGTCTATATTGTTGTTCTATCCTTCCTTAAATGCTCTTATGAGTTTTGGATAATAACAAAAAACTTAGAGAGGAAGAATGGAATATTCTCCTATCCCATGGAATATGCCTCTCATTAAGATTAAGATGAAATTTACTACGTGGCAACATACCAGTGGATTTGATCTCTTTTTGGATTTTCATTTTTTGATAATAACCAACAATAAAAATACTATTATAAAGACCACATTTTTTGTAATTTTTCTATTTCCTTAAAAATCAAAAACAAAAAATATATCTACAACTGAATATTTTTGTGGTTTTCATTGTTTCAAGTAAAATATACTAAAAAAATTAAAATATTGAAATATAGATAAGATTTAAAATAAATATTTAAAACTAAAAAAAATCAGATGAGGTCCTAATAAAGCTTAGGATTTTCTATGCGTGTCTAGATAGTATATTTGAGTTGTCAATGTGGAGTAGGCTGATGTAAGCATTCCTTATTACCCTTAAGAGTTTGATCAAAGGGATCATATAAAGACAATGATGAGCGTCTTAAATATAGTTGAAATGTCCTCCAATTAGGTAGATATGAACTTGGAAGAGCGGTATTAACGCGCTAAGAAAGAGAAATCAGACTATTAAGAGTTAGATAAAATGTATTTATAAGACAATGTGGGTGATGATTTTAGAAAGACTTCTAAGAATCATTTCATAAAGAATCCTTAGAAGGAATCTTATTACCTTCACATAGTATCCATGAGATTAGCATTTCCTGAGTATTAGAGTAAAGCAAATATAGATCAGTTTAGAGAATACAGAATAGGTCCATAGCCTTAGAGTGTCAACTTCAGACCTAAGGGGGAAGGGGGAGATGATAAGTTTTGGGACCAAGTCGAGTGTTGAGAATCATATAGTGATGTGTTTAGAAAGAGTTATGGTGATATATCACAGTCCATTCCTACTCTAGCATATTCCTCAAGTTTCAATCGTTATAATACCTTATTGACATCTCACATATCAGCATTATGTCCATAACCTATGTTCATACACATCAGATAGATTTACATCTATGCTCAGTTCCTAGAATGAGAAGTGGTGACTTCAGTCAGCGATCCCTGATCTTACTCCATGAATCTAAGAATTTTCAGCCCTATGTTATAAGAATCATGTTACGTCATGTATGTTCCTAGACCAGATCTCTTGAATAAATCATGCTTATGATCTTTTTCTTTAAGCCCTTCCAGTGATCATTCATTTTTAGTCTTCATAGCAACGTTGATGATAGTAGATAAGTTATGGCATATGGGAAGAGAGTGGGCATTCCTTATTGTGATAGTTGTGGTATGCTTATTCCATTTAAGGTTATAGACATGGAGAAAGAGAGAAATGAGATCATGTTGTGTGCAATAGATAGGTAAGAGTATATTGGTGTGCCCCTTTGGTAGGAGTTAATGCAAATGCGAATGTAAAGATACTAGGGTAGACCTGAAAATTCTTAAGTGGTTTTAACTTCAAAGAAGCCATAAAGTGGTTAGAATGATAGGCTTGAATGTGTGTTTGTCTTTATGCCAATGATTGTAGTGGGCTATTGATGACTTCTTGTTAAGGATTTCAAGTAAGTGTATTAGAGTGGCTATAGAACTAGGCTTGAATTTGTTGTTGATGGAATGTTGATGAATGCACGGTGCATTGGGTGTTTCTTGATTAGAACTCAAGGTTTGTTAAATGTGGTGGTAAGAAGTAGTACTCTTGGGATAAAATTCCGTATAGATATATAGAACATGAAGCTTGTAGTTCATATTAGTATGATCACGTTATGTGTAGCACCTTCTGACTTTGAGATAGGCTTGAACTCCGTGAGAGAATACAGTCAGACACAGGCTGGGAGCTATGAGTTTCAGTTATTTAAGTGTAGTATTAGAAAAGAAGAGCATAGTTGAGAAGAGTTGCCAAGATCAAAATCTATCAGTTGTATCGCTTGATGCATAATAGCTTTATTCTTACTCCATGTCGAGGTATCCATGTTCCATGTCACATAGCTTAAGATAGAGTATGACTCTTTTTCAAATCATAATCGTTCATGCTTTATGGATCCATATCAGATGACTCAGATACTTTGGCATTATTAATACTTTATAGTTAGAAATCTTCGGGGAATCATGCCCGTAATTCTGTTCCCAGAAAGTTATAGGGAATTTTATTTGAGATTATAGCCCTTCTCTTATTTCAGATCCAATATATATTCATGAGATTGAGTTTTTCAATTCTTGCATGGTATTTGTGCCGTGCTCTAATTACTAGATTGGCATCATTCAAGGATAATGATCTCATGGGAGAGATATTGTAACACCCCAAAACATTTTAAGCTAAGATCCAAACTAATTTTAGTATGCGTATAGGCCCGAACTCGATGACTTCTAATTTGTGCATAGAGGTTAATATCCTTTCCTAGGTATTTGAAGTGTATTGGATGTGGTTTAGGGTCATAAGGAACCTCAAATACCTAGCCAAGTACAAAACATTCGTATCGGCTAAAATTTTGCATTAGTTCACATAAGGGTCAACTTCAAATGACCATATATCTCAGCATATAAAGATTTAGGTAGTCCATGACCTATCAAATGAAAGTTCTATGAGTATTATTTCTAATGCTGTCAAATTTCCACCATTCAGAGTTTGGAGTAGAAAGTTATGACTGTTTTACTGGAACATTTATTGACTGGGCAACTCGGCGAGTTGGGGTCAATTCGGTGACTTACCGAATGGGTTAGGAAAATCGCCGATTTACCTTTCCAATGACTTGAAAACCTCCAAAAAATATTATTTTAGGTAGTATGAATCTCCCATTCAGCGATCCGCCGAATAGGTCTCCTGTGGGACCTCTAGATCGCCGATTTGGCAGATGAAATTTATTAAAAGGTCATTTTGTTTCTTCATTTTTTGTGGTTTTCTTACATTCCTATAATGGAATTCTTGACCTTTTACCCTCAATTAACTTCCCTAAGACTATATTATGGCCTTATAACCACCCCATTCATGTGTAACACCCTGTGTTATCCTAGCCCAAACTAGGCTCGAAAGAGAAATTTGAGGAAAGGAACTAACCCTGAGGACCCTGAGTGTTCTCTAGGATTCGTTAAGAGTTCTACTAATTGTAGGGAGGAATCATAGTCCCATCCTACACTTAGAGAAATTATGAGTATTGAGATTCACTCCTACGATAGACATTATGAGGCATAATGATTTCTATGAGTCGTATTGACCAAATTTAAGAGCTCGAATGTCACTCCTACGAGTCACATTGATGACTCATCAATAAGTATATGAGTCGTAAGAATGACTTGTATGAAAAGTTTAGAGACTCATTATTTCCAATTTCTGAGAAACCCAAGTATCCTACAACTCGTAGACCTAAGTCGTAGACCCTTACCTTTTCCAGCCCATTTTCATGATTGAAACTGATGGCTTATGGAAGTTTCTACGAGTCATAAAAACATTTCGTAGATGTCAAATTTTAGGATTTTAATAAAGGGTATTTATGTCTTTTCCCACCCTTCCGAAACAAAAACCCTAACATTTTGGGAATAAATTGAATCCCTTTTCAGTATCCTAAATGCCAAAAGCTTTCATTAATAATTAGATTAATTGAGAGCAAGGATTGGAGAAAAAGAGAAAGTCTAGGGTTCAAGGTATTCAAGTAAGGTCTTCGAATCTTTGATAGTTCTTCGAGTACAGATATGTAAGGCTGAACTAAAACATGGATTTTGTTCCTCCATGTGGGCATGATTTTGATAGGTTGATTGGGAATGGATTGAGTCCCCATTGATGTACTTCTTGAGAAATTCTTTTCTAAAATTTACCAATTTATTGAATATAATTAAGTTCATGCCTTTCTATGAATAAATTCGTTGAACATATGATTTGTACTACTTGTTTTATAATCCCTAATAGCATGTTGATTGAGATTGAATTATATTTATCTAAAGATTGAGTGTAGAGCCTTGAACTTGTGAATGTATGATAATGACTGTGATATGAGCATGATGATAATGTTGATGAACTAATAGTCCTTTATACTTTCATAATTAAACCCAAGTGAGTGGTCTTAACTGAATGTTGTCATAAATGATTGTCTAAAACTTCTCTTAAAATAAATGATTTGGAAGGATTGGGAAATTGATTGGTTGAGAGGATTGGTTTGATAGAATTGATGAATCAAAAAGAGTCCAATAGAGACTTATTAATTTGGTTTGATCTGGATCGATTGTCTTATGAGCTTCGAGTCTTGGAAGGAATATTGAGCACCGAATTGGGCAAGAGTAAGTAATAACTTGAACCCAATAACTATGTCAACAAATAGAGAAGAGGATTAAACCGTTAAATGGACATTTCCTAAAATATTATCCTAACATGATAGGACTTGATTGGTATTGGATCCATGATTGGTTGATTCATTCTTACCCTGGCAAGGTATTGCACGGATGTGGCAACAACGTCGACTTGTTGTATTATGACTGGATCATAAGTGATGGTTGTTGGATAAGAGAAACTACCATATAGGTCTTGATAATACTCTGATTGGATTGGATTGGATAGTATATAGTGGTTTTTTTTCTAAATCTTATTCTTATTTAAACTTAGGACATCTTGATTGAGTTGTTCACCTTCCCGATTTGATATCTATGAGTTGATTTGATTCTACCTTGATGCATATTTTATTATTCTATATTACATACTCATACATTACATGTACTTATGTCCATTTGGGTCTGCATTATTTAATGATGCAGATACAGGTACTAGAGATCATTAACAGGCACATCATTGAGGATCTATTTGCATTTAGCTATTTGGTGAGTTCTCCCTAGTTTCAGAGGATACCACATTTATCTTTCTTGCTTTTGAGTTAGATTTTCATCATTTGATTTGAGGTAACCATTAACCTGTCATTGGCACCATTTAGATAGTTGATAGAGGCATCATAGACTAGATTGTTGATGTTGTTAATTAGTTTTGTTATTGGCTAGTTTTATTCATACTAGTCCTGTTGATTTGATTTATTGGAAAGATTGTTGTCCTTTGGCCTTATTTATAAGTAAGTATTTTTAATAAGTTGAGTCTTCTGCTGATAGAACGTGATTGAATGAACGTGTGATTGGGATAAGTGGTTCGCTTGAGGAAAAAAATGGTTTTTAAGTGCTGAACACGTCTAGGTTACCCTCCCGGAGTTTGACAAATTTGGTATCAGAGTACAACGTTCAGGAGTCCTAGGATGTCTATGAAGTTGTGTCTAGTAGATTCTTACTTATGGTTGTGTTGTGCACCACACTTATAATCAGGAGGCTATACAAAAAAGTTCCTTCATAATTTGTGTGTTACACACTTGCAGATAATGCCTCCTAAATACACTGCTAGTGAAAGCCGCAAATACTGAGGTTCCACAATCTGGGATGCCCCTAACATCTGAAGTGAGAACTAAGGGCCGACCTACACAATTTGGATGCCCACAACATCTGGAGTGAGAACTAAGGGACGGTCTACTAGGTCTACTGAGGCACCCCTAGAGCATACTACTCAGCCAGCTCCTACTTCAGAAGATGAGTTCAGAGGTACCATCACTCTACTCACCAAACTGATAACTGGCCAGAGGGGTAACCAGGGTTCACCGGCCCGCAACTGTAACTCTCATGCACCGTCATCTTCGGTGAGGATCTGAGACTTCTTGAAGATGAACCCACCAGTCTTTACGGGTTCTAAGGTTGAGGAGGATCCCCAAAATTTCATTGATAAGATATAAAAGATATTGAAAGTAATGAATGCTAGGATTGACGGGGTCACGTTGGTGTCTTATCGGCTCAAAAATGTGGTAAACATGTGGTATAACCAGTGGGAGAAAGGTAGAGGTGAGGATGTTGTTCCAGCTATTTGGGATGAGTTTGAGAAAACATTCATTGATCACTTCTTTCTAGAGAATTGAGGGAAGAGAAGGTACAAGAGCTCATGAATTTGAAGCAAGAGAGCTTAACTATGAAGGAGTACAACCTCAAATTTATCCAGCTGTCTAGATATGCTCCGGAGATAGTCAAAGATATGTGGTCTAAGATGAGGAAGTTTGTCTCTAGATTAGGGAGACATGTAAAGAAGTAGTGCAAAGCATCACTGCTGATTTTTGACATGGATATTTCTAATGGTGTAAGCTCAACAGGTAGAGGATGATAAGAGGAAAGACAGGAAGAGCACTTGAGCAAAAAGGCAAAATCGGCCGAGCATGAGAATAGCAGAGGCAGAGTAAGGGAAACAAGTCCTTCTTCCATAAGATGTCTTTTAACTATGATCCATCAGCAGCAAGTGCACTTGCACTGCATAATAGGAATGATCAGTAGGTACAGAGTCACCAAAATTCCTAGCCTAGGGTTCTCAGTCCCAGGCTAGTGTGGCTTAAGGTTCGAAGGGAAAACCCTCTTGTGGCAAGTGCGGTAATCTCCACTTGGGAGAGTTCAGAAAGGGGAAGAATGGTTGTTATAAATATAGAAAAGTGGGTTACTTTCAGAGAGAGTGTCCGACCTGGGTCAATAGAAGCCAGTCTTCTACCACAACACCACCGACTAGAGATAGTAAGAGGGGCACTACTTTAGGTATGGGCGGAGGTACAAACTGTCTATATGCATACAAACTATCTATATACCATGGGAGGTACAAACTCCCCAAATGTGTGATGGATATGATTCGAGTCTTTACTCTTGATTGTTATGTTTTGATAGATCCGAGTGCCACATTATCATTTGTATCTCCTTATGTGGCTAGTAGGTTTGATAGAATTATTGAGTGTCTTCTTGAGCCTTTCAGCGTATCTACTCCTTTCGGTTAGTCTATCTTAGCTGAGAGGTTCTATAGAGATTGTGATATGTCTATCTATCACAAGGATACCATGACGGACTTAGTCGAGTTGGACATGGTTGATTTTGATGTGATTCTTGGCATGGATTGGCTTTATACTTGTTATGCCTTTGTTGATTGTAGAACTTGGATTGTTAAGTTCAGTTTTCTGAATGAGCCTATCTTAGAATGGAGGGATAACCTTGTTGTGCCTAACAGTAATTTTATGTCCTACCTTATGGCTAAAAAGTTGATCTCTAAAGGGTGTATTTATCACACCGATTGTTAGAGTCAAAGATAATAGTGTTGAGTCCCCTACTCTTTAGTCTGTCTCAATTGTAAATAAGTTTTCTAAGGATCTGCCCATAGTCCCTCCTGATAGGGAGATTTAATATGGGATTGATGTTGTTTCTGATACGAAGCTTATCTTTATTCTGCCATATAGAATAGCCCTTGTCAAGTTGAAAGAGAAGCTGAAAGATCTCCTAGATAAGGGATTTATTAGGCCGAGTGTCACAACTATGCGAAAGAATGATGGGTCGTTGATAATGTGCATTGACTATCATCAACTAAATAAAGTCACCATAAAGAACAAATATCCATTTTCCAGGATAGATAATTCATTTAACCAGCTTCAGGGTACCACTTGCTCCTCAATGATAGACCTTAAATCAGGCTACCACCAATTGAAAGTGAGAGAATGCAACATACCAAAGACTATTTTCCGAACCCAGTATGGTCACTATGAGTTTTTTGTTATGTCCATCAATTTGACGAATGCTCCTACAGTGTTTATAGACTTGATGAACAAAATGTTTGAACAATATTTGGATATGTTTATGATTGTATTTATAGATGATATATTGATCTACTCGAGGAGTGAGGAGGACCATGTTATTCATCTCAGAATTGTCCTTCAAACTCTTAAGAAGAATGAGTTATATACTAAATTTTCCAAATATAAGTTTTGGCTTGGGTTCTTAGGCTATATTATTATTGGGGACGGTATACGAGTTGATTTGCAAAAGATTGAAGCAGTTAAGAATTGGCCAAGGCCCACATCACCGCATGACATAAGAAGTTTCTTGGGTTTGGATGGCTACTACCATAGATTTTTTTGAAGGGTTCTCATCTATATCTTCACCATTTACTAAGATAACTCAAAAGAAGGCTAAGTTTCAATGGTCAGATACTTACGAAAAGAGTTTTGAAGAGTTGAAAACAAGATTGACTATTGCTTAAGTGCTATCCCTACCTGAGGGAACAGATGATTTTGTTATCTACTACAGTGCATCCAGAGTTTGATTGGGTTGTATTTTAATGCAGAAAGGACAGAAGGGAAAAGTTATTTCTTATGCTTCTAGAAAGCTTAAGATTCATGAGAGGAACTACCTGACTCATGACCTTGAGTTGGTAGTCATAGTGTTCGCTTTCAAGATTTTTTGTCCTTATATTTATGGCGTGCATCTTGATGTGTTGATAGATCACAAGAGCCTTCAATATGTGTTTACGCAAAAGGAGTTGAACCTGAGGCAGAGGACATGGGTTGAGTTGCTCAAGGATTATGATATGAGCATTCTCTACCACCTAGGTAAAGTTAACGTTGTTGTTGATGCTCTTAACAGGTTATTTATATGGAGCACTACCTATGTAGAAGAGGGAAAGAAAGATTTGGCCAAATAAGCGCATAGGATTGCACGTTTGGGAGTTCAACTTATTTACTCTAGTGAGGGTGGTACAATAGTTTGGAATGGAACTAAATCATCGCTCCTTGTAGAGGTGAAAGAAAAGAGAGATCAGGATCCCATTCTCTCTCAACTGAAAGACCAGGTTCACAAGAAGAAAGTGATGATTTTTTCCAAAGGGGGAGATGGAGTGTTGATGTATCAAGGGAGATTATGTGTTCTGAGCATTGATGTCATTCGAGAGAGGATCATGGCAGAGGCCCATAACTCTAGGTACTCCATCCATCCAGGTGCTACAAAGATGTAACATGACTTGGGAGAAGTATATTGGTGGAGTGGAATGAAAAAAAATATAGCGGAGTTTGTGTCTAAGTGCCCGAATTGCTAATAAGTTAAAGTTGGGCACCAAAGGCCTTGTGGAGTATCTTAGAATATAGAAATTCCATAATGGAAGTAGGGGATGATCAATGTGGACTTCATTACAGGTTTACCACGATCCTTCAAACAACGTGACTATATTTGGGTAATTATGGATAGGGTGACCAAATCCGCCCATTTCTTGCCAGTTAAGACTACAAACACTACAGAGGATTATTCCATACTATATCTTGGAGAGATTGTTGGATTGTACGGAGTTCCTTTGTCTATTATATTAGATAGGGGGATTTTTTCACTACTCAATTTTGGAAGTCATTCCAAAAAGGTTTAGGGTCAAGTGTAAACCTGAGTACGGCTTTTCATCCACGGACAGACGGCCAGGCAGAGCGTACGATTCATATTTTGGAGGATATGTAAGAGCTTGTGTCTTCGACTTCAAAGGTAATTGGGATGATCATTTACCTCTTATCAAATTTTCATACAATAATAACTTTCATTTGAGCATTTAGATGGCTCCCTATGAAGCTCTGTATGAGAGGAGATATAGATCGCAGATCAATTGGTTCGAGTTTAGTAAAGCTGAGTTAATTGGACCAGACTTGGTTCATCAAGCCATGGAGAAGGTAAAGATCATTCATAGAGGTTGAGAACTACTCGGAGTCATCTAAAATCATATATTGATGTTAGAAGGAGAGATTTGGATTTCGAAGTACATGATTGGGTATACTTGAAAGTTTCGCCCATGAAGGATGTGATTGGGTATATTCCATCAAGTATTTTGGTGAGACCTTTTTGTATTTAATTAGAGGCACTCCTGAATCTTTACTTTCTGTATTTCAAGGTAGTCATGAGCTTGTCCCGGTACATATTCAGAGTCGGTTTAGAGGCTTCATAGTGTAGTCATGTAGAGTTTGAGTTTATTCAGTTTTATTCAGTTAGACAGGCCAAGGATTTTCTAGGGACCAACAATGAATTTCGAGTGCCGGCCACGTCCAAGACGTAGGCTCAGGGCGTGACATAATCATAAGAATTATTTGATAAATTAAGAACATAATACCAACACTTGTAGGAATCATCATTGTACTTTTCCACTTTCTCTTGATGAGAAATATGTTTATCATAATTGATAGAGAGGGTGTCAAATGTATTAGGATTCTTCTCAGTTAACACATAAGAAACATTGAGAAGACTTAAGTAGAAAAGTACTTTAACCTTTTATCTCTTGAAATGACAACCATTTAACCAAAATGGCTTGTTAAGATCTCCCATCTTGATATTCCCGAATTTTTCAATTGTAGCCATATTGAATATCCTCAAAATATTTGGTGAAAATTACAAGATTACAAATTACAATTGAAAACCAAAATGGCGCAGATATCTCGCTCTCTTTAATGAGAGTGAAGCCCACTGCAGCAAATCTTTTCACTGGTTCAACAATATTCTTGTTATTTTGGTCCCCTCTAGGATTCAACAACCCAATCACAAAGTGTAACTCAACAACCCAATCTCAAAGTGTAACTCAACAAACTCTAGAAAAAAATTGAGTCCAAAGCTCCATAAAAAGAATACCTCTTTTCAATTATTAAGAACTCACTTTTAACGAACTTTTATGCACTTTATATTTTCTTTTATGTAAACACCAAAGTAAGACTATATCTATTTATATGTGAGGAAGTCTTCCAAGCAATGAATAGGAAGATAATTGTGAAGTAAATAAAGAAGATAAATTACCTAGAGGTTACACAAGTTACAAGGTATAATGGAGGAATAAAGAATGAGGCAATGGAGATTGAATGGAGAAATAATGGCCAAAGGCTGACCACATTCAGCCATTTATCACTAAATACAATGATAATAAAAATGCCATCAAATGCCATCAAGCCACCAACTGAAGGCAACAACTAATTCATTAAGAGCAGCACTCTTGACTCCAAAAAAAGAGCAAATTTCCCATAAAAAAGCAAATTAATATTACTAATTATTAATATTAAAAGGCTATAGACCAACATCTGGAACCAAACTAGTTGGGTTAAAGTGTAGTTGATTGATTGATTGTTTGTTTGTTGTTAGCATAACTTTTGGGTTCACCATGTAGTCTTCTCTTTGATTTGTGGATATTTCTATTGCATGTCTCCATTCATATGATGTTATCTTAAATCTTTTTGCAGCAAAGACCAAAGTTTGGGGAAATGAGGGATGGACAATGTAGTGATCTATTGTGTATACATCCAGATACACAATAATTACTGGTCTTGAAATAATAGGGTAAAACTTGGCTTGCATAATCAAAGGTCTAGCTGGGATGTTAGGACCATTAGATGGCAAACATCCAGAAATATTAGAAGCCAACATAGGGAAATTATGGCGAAACATGCTCATCATCTGTGCTGATTGAATTGGATTTTCATTGCTTTCCCTACAAGCCTCTCTAGCAGATTGGGGTTCCTCCACAGTTCTAAACTCAACCAATGAGAAATTGTTATCATAAAATGTTTTGCTTCCATTAATCTAACCAAGCAAAATCATATCATTGTGTATCATAATGTTATCCACATGGACCGATGGAGGATAACTTATACACAAGACTTTACTAGGTGACTGAAATAATACGAAGAAGAAGAAGATAAGAGTTAACAGCTGAACAACATTGTATATTTTATCTAATTACTAAGAAAAGAAATTAGAAATCTTTCAAAGACAAATGAACATTACATGTTGCCTTGTGAAGACAACATTCTTAGGATGAAAGTAGTTCCTAAAAAAATCTCAATGCATAAGCCAAGGGTCATGATGACCAATGCTCCTATTGGGATAGTGTACATTACTTATTTTGACCTAACTCCATAGGAGCATTCGCCATCATTACCCTCGGCCTATGCATTGAGATTTTGTTAGGAACTACTCTCATCCTATGAATGTTGTCTTCACAAGGCAATATGTAATGTTCCTTTGTCTTTGAAAGGTTTCTAATTTCTTTTCTTAGTAAATAGACAAAAAATGCAATGTCGTTCATTTGTTAACTCTTATCTTATTCTTCTTCTTCTTTCAGTTTCTTAGTAAAGTGTTGTGTATAAGTTATCCTCCATTGGTCCATGTGGATAATGACATGATACACAATGCTATGATTCTGCTTGGTGAGATTAATCGAATCAAAACATTTTATGATAAAATTTCTCATTGGCTGAGTTTAGAACCGTGGAGGAAGCCCAGCGTGCTAAAGAGGGATTTTAGGGAAAACTTTTCAATATTCCAAGAATCACAATTAAATATTCAAGCAATGAAAATCCATTTCAATCAGCAGAGATGATGGGCATGTCTCACCATAATCACCCTATGTTGGCTTCTAATGTACATGGATGTTTTCCATCTTATGGTCCTGACATCCTATCTAGACCTTTGAGTATGCAAGGCAGGTTTCTCCCTGTTATTATAGGCCCAGAATTTGCTGATTTACCATTGCTAAGTAATCCTAATGACTATATATGGCATGGCATAATCATGAAGGATGGATTATATGTCTGCAATGCTTACTGCAGTGAAATTCATGGAAACTAAGTTATAAGTATTGTTTGTACTTTCCTCGCTATTTCTTGAGGGAGAGATCTATCCGTGACATAGTCAATTGCTTCTATAAAAGGGGCTAGATAGTCTAACCAAAAAACTAAGCAGATGCAGCTGTTGGGTTCAGCATTGTTTCCTTCTTGCCTGATACTGATCAAAAGGATTTTGCCTCATACACAAAAAAATTAAGATAACTGATGTTACAAGGGTTATGGAAGGTTATTGAGGAGGCCTTTCCAGAAGAATTGAAACAATCTGAAAAATCACACTTGAAGGAGGTCTCACTGGTTTAGATACGACGAGATAATTATCAAAGTTCAGGAATCTCAACTGGAATACCTCACTGCACCGGTACCGGTTATGAGCCACATTCAGTGAAGAGTTTCTGGTCTTTGTCCCCTTAGATTTGATTGCGATCTTCATGACCATTACAGTTAACATTATTTGGAAAATTGCGGAAACATATTTACGGCAACAACATGGAAAAAGTTAGAAGATGTGTATTCTAAAAAGTCATTGAAAAATCCCCTCTACTTGAAAAAGTGGTTGTAAAATCTTTGTAGAGGGGACTGCCTACCTAGGTGATGATAATTCATGAGAGGTAGAGGGGACTGGTAACATCAAATTAAGAATGGTCTATGGTATTATCAAAAATATTGAGAATTGGCATGTTTCTTAAATGAAGAGAAATTTGATTTCTCTTCGACTTTGGATGATCAAGGTTATAAGTTTCACTTAGAGAATGGAAACTTAAAGTGTGTAAAGGCTCCATGGTACTCATGAAGGCAAGTTTATTTCTAAACCGTATTAACTTTAAGCCTATGTATTTAAAGGGGAAGCAGTTGTAGCTTCTGGGAAGAGTGATCTGAACCAGTCTTAATTGTGGCACATGCAACTTGGTCATATGAGTGACAATAGATTTTCTTTGTTGAATGAGCAAAATTTTATGTAATTTGCTTTAACAGTTGCATAGATTGTTCACGTGCTTGAGACTAATTGTTCTAAAGAAGTTATTTCTAGATCAAAAGTAGATCAGCGGGTTTGTGCTATGTGTGAAGAGATTGAGTCTTTTCAAAAGAATCAAATATGGAATCTTGTTTCAATGCCAAAGGCACAAAATATAGTCAAAAGTAATTTTATCAGAGAAATTATATCTAAAGGTGTTGTTGATATGAAGAAAGTGTCTGCACATGATAATCCAATTGATATGATGACCAAGACAATTCCAACAAATAAGTTTAGGCATTGCCTAGACTTTATTGGCGTGTATAGTACTCAATAAGACCATTTGAGGAATAAGGGCAAGGTAGAGAGAGGTTATTCCTATTGATGAAGGAAATTCAAGGGGAAGATTTATTAATTATGTCTTGAATTTTTCCCTAATATAGTTTAGGAAACTCATAATCCCTATTGGTTTAGGAGACCCTTTGTCCAAATAGATTTGGAAAAAGGAGCATTTTTTCTTCTAGGACTGGAAAGGCTGGCTCGTCAAAAGTCCGGTTCCTTCGCGAACGAAGTTCAGAATCAACAAGGGTTCATGGTTTGGGACAATTGGATTTTTTATTTTTCTTCGTCAATTATTTGTTCAGATTTGGTGGTAAAATTGTCAACATTGTGATTTCAAATCAACTAGAGGAACTCCTTACCTTTCTCCATAACAAATTAAAAAAACTTGCCAAACAAAATTTGCAATAAAATAAGTAGACGCATAGAAAATAGAAAGAAGATATAGATGATATAAACTAGGAAGAAAAGAATTACAAATATACAAATGTGCCAATATGGATCGAATGCAATGAACACGGAGAGAAAAAACGTATCAAAAACAAATATTGTTTCCATAAATCTGAAATCATTTCCTTTGCAAAATCTATGCATATGGTATCCAATTCCTTCCCAGCCAAGTGTGATTGATGTATAAAACTTGTTAATTGAAAAAACTTTGCTCAATAGATGAGGCAAATTACATTTTCTCAAAATTACAGATAAGTATCGCACAAATCAAAGGGTTCATTGAGTGTGTAGTTAATTATATGTTCATTTTAGTTTTTACAATAGATGTTTATTTACATATAACACATGAGTGATATTTGAAAAAGGACATTTTCTAAAAATGTAATATATAAGACTGCCTCAAACATATAAGACCTCCGCCATCATAATCTACACAAATAAACATGTAAGACCACCATGAAAATGTAATGCATGTTTTCATAGAATTTAATCATTTTAACTACTCTAACAAAAATACATGGGTCACATGTGCTATGCATAAAACCAGAAACTACTTTATAGATATAACCGAAGCATATGTGACCACTTATAACTTCAGATTCACATAAACCTCTCTTTACAACTATCGCCTCTTCTCCTTCTCATATAAGATAAGAAAACCTAAAGAAAAGAGTGTCATTCACAAAGACTTGGTTAATTGCCTCATCTTCTCCGCCGCAATCAACAATATATCTTCTCTCTTTTCTTGTTTTCCCAAATTTCAATTTGATAGTTTTGTGTTTTAGACTTTATTTTTTTGTGTTGACTAGATTTCTAGGGTTTTAATAATGGCGATGCTATTAGAAACACTTTCAAAGAATATGGGTGGGTAACCATGATGTTACCGATGTTGATATAATGTACCTATTCGAGAAGTATGGCCTTTGTGATAGCATAACCTCATATATCTCTCAGGGATTTGGATTTATCCATTTCAATAACATCAACGACTCTAAGGAGGCTAAAGACGCCCTTTAAGAGGAATTCCATGAAAAAATGATTCGACATTGCAAACTTGATCCTAAGAGGAATTCCATATGAAAAGAATCCTTGAAGGGATTCTTTAGCCTCCTTAGAGTTTTTGATGTTATTAAAATAGAGAAATCCAAACCCGCGAGAGGAATATGAAGTTACGTTATCAAGCAGGTCATACTTCTCGAACAAAGACATTAGATTGACATCGATAAGTCATGGGCTAGATTACCCACCCATATATATTCTTTGATGATATTTCTCCTGATATCTCCCTAGAAAGCTAGTCAACTCAAAATATGAAACCTGGAGCACAAAACTATCTAATCGAGATTTGGGCAAAGAAGAAAACAGAGAAGATTTTATTTTTGACTGTGGCGGAGAAGAAGGGGTAATTTAGTAAGTGAAGCTTTGTGAATGACGCTTCTTTCTTTAGGTTTTCTTATATTATGTGAGAAGGAAAAGAGGCGATGGTTTCAAATAGAGGATTTTGTGAATCAAAGTTATACGTGGTCACATGTACTTGGATATATATGTTTAAAAATGTGTGATTCTTTCTCCCTACTTTATATCATCTATATCTTCTTTCTATTTTCTATGCATCTACTTATTTTAATACAAATCTCGTTTGACTCGTTTTTTATTTTAAGTGTACGGAGCAAGGTAAGGACTTCCTCTATATGATTGGAAAGCACAATGTTGACAATTTTAGTAACAAAACTTAACAAATAATTGACAAAGGAACAACAAAAATCCATCCAAATTAAACAAAGAAGAAATAGAAAAAAAAACACAAACTAGCTTTTCAAACTTGATCCTAAGAGGAATTCCATGAAAAAGGGATCCATGTGTCACACCATTTCTTCTCAACAAAAATCATAAGAAGAAGAAAACTATTTCCAATGGTATTGAATAACGATTATGTTATTTACAGAATGACCAATTGGAATTAAGTTATGATAATCCAAGTGACCTTTTTGAATCCCTAATCAAAAGAAAATTACTCTTTTCATTGGTCCGGAAAAATAAAAGAGCGGATAAGAAATTTTGTTGACCTAGGCAAAGGTATGAGGCACCCCTGAATCCTGTGGTTCTAACATGGTCACTTTTATAAACTTTTATCATTTGCCTATGGTTTGCTTAAACTGTTGAATTTTATTAGTCTTAACTAAGATGCAAATCTATAACCTCCGCTCTGACATACTCTTAGCAAGATGCGTAAATGCGACCTTCTCATGTATCACACCTAGTATTGAGTCTACACGTTTGTTGAATCAAAGTTATATAAATTTTCAAGAGGATTTTGGGTCAAGACGCATAAACGCAACCTCTCCATTTTATTTACTTGTCTATATCTAAGATGCAAAGTTGTGACCTTAGTTAAGAGGACAGATTATGCATGCTAGCTCTCGCTAGAGCTTAGAACTTGAAGCAATTATTACTTCACTAAGGCCGGACAATTATTTGTCCATTTTTACAAATTAGTAATTAATACTTCACTAAGACCGGACATTTTATGGCTTAAAGCAAGACCCTTAGTTTTCGATTAAGGATTTGGTAAATCTTACCTAATTTCTTGGAGTTCAAGTCATTCGTACATCAAGTGGTCTCGTGTTATCTCAGAGAAAATACATAGAGGATATTGTGGATCGTTCTTCCATGGATGGTGCAAAATCTGCTTTAACTCCACTCGTGACAACAAATTCTCTTATGTTAGATGATAGTGCTCATCTACATGACCCTAAGTAGTATCAGGTTCTTGTTGGTTCCCTTCAATATTTGTTACTAACACGTCTGTATATTGCCTTCGCAACACATCGTCTTTCTCAATTGGTGCACCACCCAATAATTAACCACTAGACTGCCTTGAATCATGTTATTCGCTATCTTATTGGCACAATATATAATGGTTTATTCTTACAAAAGAATTCTCCACTTTATTTACATGTCTTTTTCTAATGCGGATTGGAAAGAAAATAAAGATGATCGGACATTCACTAGTGCTCAGGTTATTTTTCTATAAGAATCCAATATGTTGGAGTGCAAAGAAGCGACACTCTGTGGCGCATTCTTCAACCGAGGTTGAATATTGTTTGGTTTCCACAACACATGCAGAGTTGTGTTGTCTTTAAAATCCGTTTCAAGAAATTTTACTCAGCTCTCTTCAACCTCCGATCACTTATTGTGATAACTTGGGCTCCATTTATTTTGCTACTAACCCAGTGTTCCACTCCAAAATGAAGCATTTGGAAGTTGATTATCACTTTGTCCGATCTCTTGTTCATCAAGGATTTCTTTGTGTTATGCATGTCTCTACTAAAGATCCACTTGCAGATGCACTTACAAAACCATTAGCTCGTCCATATTTTCAAAGATTGCGATCCAAGATTGGCATTCTTGCTCTCTCCAATGACCACAATCTTGAGGGGGAATCTTAGAAGAATATCATGCCCTTATTTCTCTCTATCAAATATAGTAAATTGATTGTATTATATCTTTAATGATTGTAGGATATGTAATTTATTCTAATTGATTTAGATACCTTTTATATCTTTATTCCTTTCTTTGTCATCAAGACAATCATGCGTGTATGTATTCATAACCTTTTTTCAATACAATGATCAAGCATTAACTTTCACTGCAACTGCTTTAAACGCGATCTATTCCCATGTATGACACCTACTATTTAGTCTACATGTTTGTTGAACTAAAGATTTATCAATTTTTAAGAGGGTTTGGGTCAAGAAACCATAATGCAATTAATACTTCACTAAGACGGGACAATTAATTGTCCATATTTACACATTAATTAGTAATTAATTAAACTTATACATAATTTAGGCCCAAAATTCTCGTACTAGCATTCTAGACCAAATTTATAAATAAAACAAAGCATTCAAACTTGATTAAGAAAGAACAAAAGTAACATCACAGCTATTAAAACTTCATACAAACAATCGTCAACAAAACGACTTTTACTGCCTCATTTGGACTACTCACAAATTAACTTGCTCAAACTTTAACACATCAACTAATATAAGAAGCCCAGAATACTAAAAAGTTAAGCTATTCAAATCAAAATTTAAACTATTGGAAAGAAAAATCAACGTGACCATCGTCGTTGTATACTATTCAGCAAAAATATTAAATTAAGCTAAGCGTTTTGGTCCATACAATACTATTAATAAACATCAAATGGTTTCTAACTCAACCTCTAACATTGATAAGAAGGATAATAAATTTAAACATACCATGATACTATGTGTGAACTCATAGACATGCTAACAAATAATTCACGCAAAAGAATTCAAATAAAAGAGAATGCAATCAAAGGGACATCAAGAATGGACAAATGATATAATAGCAAAGATTGAAATAATAACTGAGATTAAATAAGAAGATGGAACCTTTATTTGAGTAAACAATTCTTCTAATGTCCGAACTAAACTGAGATCTGAAACGAATTAAATTGACACCTCGAACCAGAGATCCGATGAAGAATTTCCTTCTCAATCTCAAAACATTTCAACTAAACTTGTGATGGTTCATGGATCCACATACGAGCTGTGTATTATTGGAAACATAGGGATTTGATTTAGGTAGCGGCTAATTTCTTTTGTCATTGTACGTTCTACTATTTCTTAGGTGTTTTTACATGAGCAGGTTTTTTCATGGCTGCTCATGTTGTTTTCGTAGTGTTTTCATGGATTTTAGGTGGTGCGGCTGATGTCTAGGTCCTCCTTAGATTTAGGTCTATAAGTTTCTATTTATAGGTTCTACTAGGTTTAGGGTTTGGTGTCTATATTTTTGTTCTATTCTTCCTTAAATGCCCTTGTGGATTTTAGATAACATCAAAAAACATAGAGAGGAAGAATGGAGTATTCTCCTCTCAAATGGAATATGCTTCTGATTAATATTGAGATAAAATTTACCACGTGGCAACATACCATTGGGTTCAATCTTTTTTTGGATTTTCAGTTTTTTGAAAATAACCAACAATAAAAATAATATTATAATATTAAATATAAGAAAAATTAATGAACATATTTTTTAAAAATTTTCTATTTCCTTAAAAATCAAAAAAATATTATCTAAATATTACTATTTTTGTGGTTTTCATTCTTTCAAGTAAAATATACTAAAAACAAAATTAAAATTGAAATAAAGATTAGATTAAAAATAGATATTTAAAACTAAATATAGACACCTTGCCCCTTTGACTTGAAACATGAATAGTTTTCAGACAAAGAAGCAAACAACGAGACAAGTTTTGACCTAATCATTTTTGGAAGGGGAAAGTAAAGATGTGATCGAATCCTGATTTTGGACAGCACCCTGGGTTATAAGCGAATCAGGTCATGTGTAGTTCAAGAAGATAGAAGGATGAGATGAGTTTGAGGTTGAATGAGGTCTTTTCGAGACTACGATTGTTACATTTAAATGAAAGACAAAAAATAAGAAGAAAATACAAGTACAGGATCCTATCTATGTAACTTCCATTGAATCTTCAATCTTCATTTCTTGTCAAGTGATGAGCTATGCATTTTGATCTAAAGTTGAAAGTGAAACCCATTCTTCAGGGCTCCTGCTACTTAATATAGAATGTTGACTTTGTTTTTCAATGAACTCTTAAGCTTGGAATGTGGATTTTCCTTCTTCCCTATAGGGGTTCCTGAGATCAAAGCAAAATACAAAAATTGAACAATTTTTTCCCTAGTTTAAATAAGAAATTTTTTGTGAATGTGAATCAAAGATGGTGGTTAGATTATGTATTGAAGTTTTGAGCGATACTCCAGCTTTATTGCAATGCATTCCCATGGATTTTGATTACTGAAAGTAAACTCCATTCTTTATGGATTATGTTAAACTAAATTATATTATTCACGAAGTCCTGTTAAACAAAATCTCATTTTCCAGGAGGGTCTTGCTAGTCCCATTTTTTAGAAGGGTCCTGCTAATTCCATTATCCAAGAGGGTCCTACTAAATTAAGTCCATATTCAATGAGGTCTTGCTAATTCCATTTTCTAGGAGGGTCCTAATAATTTAAGTTGTATTTTTCAGGATGGTCATGCTAATTTCATTTTCCAAAAGGGTCCTACTAAATTAAGTCCCACTTACCATGAAGGTTTTGCTAATCCCATTTTTCAGGAGGGTCCTGCTAAATTAAGTCTTATTTTCTAGAAGGATCCTGCTAATCCCATTTTCTAGGAGGGTCCTACTAAATCGCATTTTATTGGAGGGTTCTACTAATCCCATTTTTCACGAGGGTCGTGCTAATCCCATTTTTCAAGAGAATCCTGCTACATCCCATTTTTCAAGAGGATCCTATTAAATTCCATTTTCAAGGAGCTCTTGTTAATCCCATTTCTAGGAGGGTCCTGCTAAATGTCATTTTCCAGATCCCACTAATCCTTTTTTTTCCAAGATGGTCTTGCTAAATTCTATTTTTTAGGAAGGTTCTGTTAATCCCATTTTCGAGGAGGGTCCTCCTAAATATCATTTTCTAGGAGGTCTTGCTAAGCCCATTTTCTACAAGGGTCCTGCTTAATTAAATCTCATTTTCTAAGAGAGTCCGACTAATCCCAATTTCCAAAAGGGTCCGGCTACACTAAATCCATTTTCCAAGAGGATGCTGCTACATTCCATTTTCTAAGAGAATCTTGCTAATCTCATTTCTTAGAAGGGTCCTGCTAAACTAAATCTCATTTTCAGGAGAGGAGCTTGCTAAATCTCATTTTCCAAGAGGGTCCTGCTAAACCTATTTTTCAAGAGGGTCTGACTAAACTAAACCATTTTTTTCACGAGGTTCTTGGTAGCAAGACATATATGCAGCTAGGGTATTTCATCTATATAAAAACTATGTAAGACCAGCACGAACATGTAACACATGTTTTCATAGAATTTAGTTGTTCTAACTAATCTAATAAAAATTACATGGTACACGTGCAACGCACATGCCTAGAAGCTAATTTATAGATTCAATCTAAACAACTGTGACCACTTATAAATTTGGATTCACATAATCATCTGTTATAACTACCTCATCTTCTCCTTCTCAAATATGATAAGAAAACCTAAAGAAAGACACACCATTCACAAAACGTCACTTACTGAATTATCTCTTCTCTCCTCCACAATCAACAATTTATCTTCTCTCTTTTCTTGTTTTCCCAAATCTCCAATTTATAGTTTTGTGTTACAGGATTTATTTTTTTGTATTAAGTACCTTTCTGGGGTTGTAGTAGTGAGGGGATAAACACCATCAAAGAATCTATGGGTGGGTAATCTTTCCCATGACATTATTGATGCCGATATAATGTCACTTCTCTAATAGAGACATTAGATCGGCATCAATAATGTAATGGGCTAGTTTACCCACCCATAGATTCTTTGACAATGTTTATCCCACCTTTGCCATTATTAGAACCCTTGAAAACTAGTCAACACAAAATATAAAACCTGGAACACAAAACTATCTAATTGAGATTTGAGCAAACAAGAAAAGACAAGGCAAAAAAGAAAAGGAAATTAAGTAAGTGAAGCTTTGCGAATGAAGTTTGTTTTTTAGGTTTTCTTGTCCTATGTGACTAGGAGAAGAGATGTTGGTTTCAAACAAAGTATTATGTGAATCCAAAGTTAGAAGAGGTCACATCTACTTAGGTTATATGTATAAAGTAGTTTCTAGGCACGTACGTTGCACATGTGCCCAAGTAAAAAAATTTAGATTTGTCAAAATGATTAAATTCTAAGAAAACATGCATTAAATGTTCGTGGTGCTATTACATGTTTATATGTGAAGATCATGTTTGTGGTGGTCTTGCAGTTTACATTCTGAAAAAAATGATTTTTTTCAAAGAAGAAATAGAAAAACAAAACACAAACTGGCTTTACAAACTTGATCATAAAAGGAATTCCATTAAAAAGGGATTCTTGTGTCACACCCTTTTTTTCTCAACTAAGATCGTATGAAGAAGAAGGAGGGTCTTTTCATAGGCAGGATGTTAGTGTTACCCACCAATCCCCTTCCTAACACCTGCCTCATGCAACGTGTTTCTCTTGGGAATATAATCCATGACCTTGGATCTGATACCATTTATTATTCTACATGACCTAAGAATATCTTAGCTTTACATTTACCTTATTGAACCAAGCTGCCTAACGTGTTTTAACTGAGAAGATAAAAGCAGTAAAGTAAGAACACAATAGTTAACCTGGAAACACCCGGCTCAAGAAGTGTAAAAGCCATAACCTGTTCCCCAACAGAAATTTTCTCCCAACTTTACTAAATGAAATCGAGAATTACCACATAAACGATTACAAACTATGTAACCTAAGGAATAATAAATCAAACCTAATACACGCAAACACTTCCCTAGGTATGTGTTCCCAAGTCTTCGAGTTGCCCACAACTGGAAATTATATTTCTACTTCAGTTTATAATTCACTAAACTATTAGTACGTCAAAACACAAGACTCGAAGAAAAACTTCCTAACACACAAATACTATAAATGACCAGTTTCTTCAATTAGTCACTTTCAAGGTTCAACAGCACCTTCTCTAGATCAATTCACCAATTGCCTTTTTAATATATTGAGTACTTAGGTTTTCAGAGACTCTTCTCCTCTATTTAATCACTATGCCCACAGAGTTTTATTTAACACGGAACTCCTTGTTGAGAACAACTCTAATATCAAAACAAACTTTTGTTACTTTTTGAGTTCTACATTGAGTTGGACACCTCCTTCCAACTGACTTCTCTTTTTAATGTTGTTGTTGGACTCGAACTCCTTAAGGTTTGATTTATTCACCTTAAATCACAATTATCATTTCCTAGATTTTTGCACATCTATCTACATTACTTTCATTCGCCAGAATTGAAAGTATATTCATTTATTTCATTGTTCTCTTAGAACACGCTGACTGACACGTTTCATCTCCTCGCATCATTAATCAAAACTCCGTGCATCCTAACAAATTACCCCTTTTTGATGATGCTAGATAATGTAATTTCGGCATCTATATCTATAGACAAATATGTATCACAACACTAATGAAACAAGTTACACAGTGGGTTATAAATATTACATAACTCATTATTCCCCCTTTTGGCATCACCTAAAAGATAGACTGATGCAGAGGGTTTAGATAAAGACTTAGAAGAAGAGGATGGTGGTTTCCACTGAGTTGGTTTAGGAATTGGAGATGGTTTAGGAGGTTTAGGAATAACTGTCTTTCGAATGAGGGAACGATGCACACGACAAAGCAAAAGATCCTGTAGAAGAGGAGAGGGCATAGGGGAAGAGGGGACATGTAAGGGTTTCCTTTTCTAGATCTGATGCAAGGCCTTTTTTAAGGATTCCTCTTCTTGATGCTTCCTATTTTGGGTGTGGAGAACCCTAGCAGACACAGTGGGAGGAACGGGTTCAGAGACAGATTCATCATCAAGAAACACAATGGGTTCACCAGAAAACTTGTACAATCTAAACCTTACTTTCTTAGGAATGAGACGTGTAATAGGAACATCATCTCTTGAAACTACATTTTGAGGAACAATGTCTAAACCTTCAAAAGTAGGGTTCTGAATAAATAGAGGTGATAGAGGAATGTTAGAGAACCTATTTTTGAATGTGTTCCAAGCTGCAAAATCAGAGAGTTTGAAAGGAATAGAAGGTGGAATAACATCTATTTTAGAGGCAATAAGATGTGGAACATGGGCGAGTGCATCAGTTTCGTCAGTAGTGGTGGAGGATCTTGTGGGTGAAGAAAGGAGAGACGCCATTGAAGAGAAGAAGGTAGTAGATTTTGTTTTATTTTTCAAGAAGGTAATGAGATGAAGAGGAAGAGAGTGTATGAGTGTTTGAGAAGAAAAATATATATAAAAGAGAGATGGGGAGATGAAACGTGTGGAAGAAGATGTGTAATTATGGTGAGGGATTAGAGGGTGATGTGATAGTGTGCAGTCTTTTCAGGAAGGGTTTTTGAGTTTTTGGCAATTAAAAAGATGGAGAAGGAAAGAAACAGATGTACTCAAATGGTCCATGAAGTCAATAATCAAAGAAAATGTAATGGAACATACCTTTTTGTAGTAATTTCATGATAGTTGCTTCGTCTGAATCATGTTCTCTAAACAAGGTTAATACATAATTATGTTAAACAAGTTATAATTCTGATTTTGGGATTCATAATTGCTTGTGTAGATTTGTATTGAGTAACACTTTTTAGAAATGAAAAGCTATGTACAAAATCATTTTATAACCAACCATTGAGGGGATTTATGTAATCTTAATCATCTCCAAGTCTAAACTATTTTTTTCAAAATGTTCTCTACTTAATGCCTTGGTAAACATATCGGCGATTTGTTCATCAATAGAACTGAACATTATTGAGATATGATCTTTTTCAACATTATCACGAAGAAAGTGATGTCTAATATCAATATGTTTAGTTTTCTTATGTCGCACATGATTTTTAGCAATGTTTATGGCATTAGAATTATCACATAGTATATGAACGCAACCAACATCAATACCAAAATCCAACAGTTGTTGGTTGATCCAAAGTAATTGCGCACAATATGAACTAGCTTCCATATACTCAGCATGTGCAGTAGACAATGCTACAGAGTTTCTCTTCTTGGTGGACCATGAAAACAAGCATGTTCCAAGGAAATGTGTCATTCCTGTAGTGCTCTTTCTGTCAACCAAATATGCAGTATAGTCCGCATCTGCATATCTTACAAGATTAAAATTGCTCCCCTTAGAGTATCAGAGTCCCAAATTACTAATTCCTCTAAGATACCTGAAAATTCTTTTGATAGATTTGAGATGTGATTCTTTAGGACATGCTTGAAACTGGCACACAACCCTACACTAAAGACAATGTCAGGTCTACTTACAGTAAAATACAAGAGAAAACCAATCATTCCTCTATACAGTTTTTGCTCAACGGATGAACCTGTTACATCCAAGTCTAACTTGGTGGCAGTGGAAATGGGGATGTCGATCTCCTTGGGATTATCCATATTGAATCTTTTGAGAAGCTCTTTCACATACTTTTGTTGATAAATGATTGTATCAGTAGGAGTTTACTTGATCTGTATCCTAGAAAGAAATTTAGCTCACCCATCATGCTCATCTCAAATTCACCATTGATGAAACGGGCAAACTTCTTAGTCATCACTTAATTTGTATATCGAAAGATGATGTCATCTACATATACCTGCACAATTAACAAATCCTTGTTATTTGCCTTAAAAAATAATGTGTTATCAACTTTGCCTTTTGTGTGTCCATGTTTCAACAAGAACGTTGAAAGTCTATCATATAAGCTTGTGGAGCTTGTTTCAGATCATACAATGCTTTGTCTAATTAGTAGACATAATCAGGAAACTAAGAGCTTTCAAATCTAGGAGGTTGCTTCACATATACTTTCTCATTTAAGTATCCATTCAAGAATGCACTTTTGACATCCATTTGATATAGAATGAATTCTTTAAAGGCCGCGAATGCTATAAGTAATCGAATAGCTTCAAGCCTTGTTGCAGGAGCAAAAGTCTCATCACAGTCAATTCCTTCTTCTTGATTATACCCTTGGACCACCAGTCTTTCCTTCTTTCTTATAATTGTTCCATGTTCATCTAACGTTTTTCAATACACCCATCTTGTTCCAATCAATGTTCCTCCTTCTGGACGAAGAATAAGATGCCATACTTTGCTTTTCTCAAACTGATTGAGTTCCTCTTGCATAGTATCCAGTCTTCATCAAGGAGTGCTAACAAATAATTCATCCAAAAGACTTCAAATAAAAGAAAATCCAATCCAAAGGACAACTAGAACGAACAGATAATATAATACTAAAGATTAAAGTAATAATGAGATTAAATAAAATGATGGAACCTTTATTCGATTAAACAACGCTTCTAATGTCCGAACTAAACAGAAGATCGGACGAAGAATTTCCTCATCAATTACAAAGAATTTCAACTAAACTAGGTAGCGGTTGATTTCTTTTGTCGTTTTAGGTTCTACTATTTCTTTAGTGTTTTTCCATGGCTACTCATGGTGTTTTCATAGTGTTTTCATGGAGTTTAGTGGTGCGGCTGATTTCTAGGCCCTCCTCAGATTTAGGTCTATAGGTTTCCATTTATATGTTTTACTGGATCTAGGGTTTAGTGTCTATATTGTTGTTCTATCCTTCCTTAAATGCTCTTATGAGTTTTGGATAATAACAAAAAACTTAGAGAGGAAGAATGGAATATTCTCCTATCCCATGGAATATGCCTCTCATTAAGATTAAGATGAAATTTACTACGTGGCAACATACCAGTGGATTTGATCTCTTTTTGGATTTTCATTTTTTGATAATAACCAACAATAAAAATACTATTATAAAGACCACATTTTTTGTAATTTTTCTATTTCCTTAAAAATCAAAAACAAAAAATATATCTACAACTGAATATTTTTGTGGTTTTCATTGTTTCAAGTAAAATATACTAAAAAAATTAAAATATTGAAATAAAGATAAGATTTAAAATAAATATTTAAAACTAAAAAAAATCAGATGAGGTCCTAATAAAGCTTAGGATTTTCTATGCGTGTCTAGATAGTATATTTGAGTTGTCAATGTGGAGTAGGCTGATGTAAGCATTCCTTATTACCCTTAAGAGTTTGATCAAAGGGATCATATAAAGACAATGATGAGCGTCTTAAATATAGTTGAAATGTCCTCCAATTAGGTAGATATGAACTTGGAAGAGCGGTATTAACGCGCTAAGAAAGAGAAATCAGACTATTAAGAGTTAGATAAAATGTATTTATAAGACAATGTGGGTGATGATTTTAGAAAGACTTCTAAGAATCATTTCATAAAGAATCCTTAGAAGGAATCTTATTACCTTCACATAGTATCCATGAGATTAGCATTTCCTGAGTATTAGAGTAAAGCAAATATAGATCAGTTTAGAGAATACAGAATAGGTCCATAGCCTTAGAGTGTCAACTTCAGACCTAAGGGGGAAGGGGGAGATGATAAGTTTTGGGACCAAGTCGAGTGTTGAGAATCATATAGTGATGTGTTTAGAAAGAGTTATGGTGATATATCACAGTCCATTCCTACTCTAGCATATTCCTCAAGTTTCAATCGTTATAATACCTTATTGACATCTCACATATCAGCATTATGTCCATAACCTATGTTCATACACATCAGATAGATTTACATCTATGCTCAGTTCCTAGAATGAGAAGTGGTGACTTCAGTCAGCGATCCCTGATCTTACTCCATGAATCTAAGAATTTTCAGCCCTATGTTATAAGAATCATGTTACGTCATGTATGTTCCTAGACCAGATCTCTTGAATAAATCATGCTTATGATCTTTTTCTTTAAGCCCTTCCAGTGATCATTCATTTTTAGTCTTCATAGCAACGTTGATGATAGTAGATAAGTTATGGCATATGGGAAGAGAGTGGGCATTCCTTATTGTGATAGTTGTGGTATGCTTATTCCATTTAAGGTTATAGACATGGAGAAAGAGAGAAATGAGATCATGTTGTGTGCAATAGATAGGTAAGAGTATATTGGTGTGCCCCTTTGGTAGGAGTTAATGCAAATGCGAATGTAAAGATACTAGGGTAGACCTAAAAATTCTTAAGTGGTTTTAACTTCAAAGAAGCCATAAAGTGGTTAGAATGATAGGCTTGAATGTGTGTTTGTCTTTATGCCAATGATTGTAGTGGGCTATTGATGACTTCTTGTTAAGGATTTCAAGTAAGTGTATTAGAGTGGCTATAGAACTAGGCTTGAATTTGTTGTTGATGGAATGTTGATGAATGCACGGTGCATTGGGTGTTTCTTGATTAGGACTCAAGGTTTGTTAAATGTGGTGGTAAGAAGTAGTACTCTTGGGATAAAATTCCGTATAGATATATAGAACATGAAGCTTGTAGTTCATATTAGTATGATCACGTTATGTGTAGCACCTTCTGACTTTGAGATAGGCTTGAACTCCGTGAGAGAATACAGTCAGACACAGGCTGGGAGCTATGAGTTTCAGTTATTTAAGTGTAGTATTAGAAAAGAAGAGCATAGTTGAGAAGAGTTGCCAAGATCAAAATCTATCAGTTGTATCGCTTGATGCATAATAGCTTTATTCTTACTCCATGTCGAGGTATCCATGTTCCATGTCACATAGCTTAAGATAGAGTATGACTCTTTTTCAAATCATAATCGTTCATGCTTTATGGATCCATATCAGATGACTCAGATACTTTGGCATTATTAATACTTTATAGTTAGAAATCTTCGGGGAATCATGCCCGTAATTCTGTTCCCAGAAAGTTATAGGGAATTTTATTTGAGATTATAGCCCTTCTCTTATTTCAGATCCAATATATATTCATGAGATTGAGTTTTTCAATTCTTGCATGGTATTTGTGCCGTGCTCTAATTACTAGATTGGCATCATTCAAGGATAATGATCTCATGGGAGAGATATTGTAACACCCCAAAACATTTTAAGCTAAGATCCAAACTAATTTTAGTATGCGTATAGGCCCGAACTCGATGACTTCTAATTTGTGCATAGAGGTTAATATCCTTTCCTAGGTATTTGAAGTGTATTGGATGTGGTTTAGGGTCATAAGGAACCTCAAATACCTAGCCAAGTACAAAACATTCGTATCGGCTAAAATTTTGCATTAGTTCACATAAGGGTTAACTTCAAATGACCATATATCTCAGCATATAAAGATTTAGGTAGTCCATGACCTATCAAATGAAAGTTCTATGAGTATTATTTCTAATGCTGTCAAATTTCCACCATTCAGAGTTTGGAGTAGAAAGTTATGACTGTTTTACTGGAACATTTATTGACTGGGCAACTCGGCGAGTTGGGGTCAATTCGGTGACTTACCGAATGGGTTAGGAAAATCGCCGATTTACCTTTCCAATGACTTGAAAACCTCCAAAAAATATTATTTTAGGTAGTATGAATCTCCCATTCAGCGATCCGCCGAATAGGTCTCCTGTGGGACCTCTAGATCGCCGATTTGGCAGATGAAATTTATTAAAAGGTCATTTTGTTTCTTCATTTTTTGTGGTTTTCTTACATTCCTATAATGGAATTCTTGACCTTTTACCCTCAATTAACTTCCCTAAGACTATATTATGGCCTTATAACCACCCCATTCATGTGTAACACCCTGTGTTATCCTAGCCCAAACTAGGCTCGAAAGAGAAATTTGAGGAAAGGAACTAACCCTGAGGACCCTGAGTGTTCTCTAGGATTCGTTAAGAGTTCTACTAATTGTAGGGAGGAATCATAGTCCCATCCTACACTTAGAGAAATTATGAGTATTGAGATTCACTCCTACGATAGACATTATGAGGCATAATGATTTCTATGAGTCGTATTGACCAAATTTAAGAGCTCGAATGTCACTCCTACGAGTCACATTGATGACTCATCAATAAGTATATGAGTCGTAAGAATGACTTGTATGAAAAGTTTAGAGACTCATTATTTCTAATTTCTGAGAAACCCAAGTATCCTACAACTCGTAGACCTAAGTCGTAGACCCTTACCTTTTCCAGCCCATTTTCATGATTGAAACTGATGGCTTATGGAAGTTTCTACGAGTCATAAAAACATTTCGTAGATGTCAAATTTTAGGATTTTAATAAAGGGTATTTATGTCTTTTCCCACCCTTCCGAAACAAAAACCCTAACATTTTGGGAATAAATTGAATCCCTTTTCAGTATCCTAAATGCCAAAAGCTTTCATTAATAATTAGATTAATTGAGAGCAAGGATTGGAGAAAAAGAGAAAGTCTAGGGTTCAAGGTATTCAAGTAAGGTCTTCGAATCTTTGATAGTTCTTCGAGTACAGATATGTAAGGCTGAACTAAAACATGGATTTTGTTCCTCCATGTGGGCATGATTTTGATAGGTTGATTGGGAATGGATTGAGTCCCCATTGATGTACTTCTTGAGAAATTCTTTTCTAAAATTTACCAATTTATTGAATATAATTAAGTTCATGCCTTTCTATGAATAAATTCGTTGAACATATGATTTGTACTACTTGTTTTATAATCCCTAATAGCATGTTGATTGAGATTGAATTATATTTATCTAAAGATTGAGTGTAGAGCCTTGAACTTGTGAATGTATGATAATGACTGTGATATGAGCATGATGATAATGTTGATGAACTAATAGTCCTTTATACTTTCATAATTAAACCCAAGTGAGTGGTCTTAACTGAATGTTGTCATAAATGATTGTCTAAAACTTCTCTTAAAATAAATGATTTGGAAGGATTGGGAAATTGATTGGTTGAGAGGATTGGTTTGATAGAATTGATGAATCAAAAAGAGTCCAATAGAGACTTATTAATTTGGTTTGATCTGGATCGATTGTCTTATGAGCTTCGAGTCTTGGAAGGAATATTGAGCACCGAATTGGGCAAGAGTAAGTAATAACTTGAACCCAATAACTATGTCAACAAATAGAGAAGAGGATTAAACCGTTAAATGGACATTTCCTAAAATATTATCCTAACATGATAGGACTTGATTGGTATTGGATCCATGATTGGTTGATTCATTCTTACCCTGGCAAGGTATTGCACGGATGTGGCAACAACGTCGACTTGTTGTATTATGACTGGATCATAAGTGATGGTTGTTGGATAAGAGAAACTACCATATAGGTCTTGATAATACTCTGATTGGATTGGATTGGATAGTATATAGTGGTTTTTTTTCTAAATCTTATTCTTATTTAGACTTAGGACATCTTGATTGAGTTGTTCACCTTCCCGATTTGATATCTATGAGTTGATTTGATTCTACCTTGATGCATATTTTATTATTCTATATTACATACTCATACATTACATGTACTTATGTCCATTTGGGTCTGCATTATTTAATGATGCAGATACAGGTACTAGAGATCATTAACAGGCACATAATTGAGGATCTATTTGCATTTAGCTATTTGGTGAGTTCTCCCTAGTTTCAGAGGATACCACATTTATCTTTCTTGCTTTTGAGTTAGATTTTCATCATTTGATTTGAGGTAACCATTAACCTGTCATTGGCACCATTTAGATAGTTGATAGAGGCATCATAGACTAGATTGTTGATGTTGTTAATTAGTTTTGTTATTGGCTAGTTTCATTCATACTAGTCCTGTTGATTTGATTTATTGGAAAGATTGTTGTCCTTTGGCCTTATTTATAAGTAAGTATTTTTAATAAGTTGAGTCTTCTGCTGATAGAACGTGATTGAATGAACGTGTGATTGGGATAAGTGGTTCGCTTGAGGAAAAAAATGGTTTTTAAGTGCTGAACACGTCTAGGTTACCCTCCCGGAGTTTGACAAATTTGGTATCAGAGTACAACGTTCAGGAGTCCTAGGATGTCTATGAAGTTGTGTCTAGTAGATTCTTACTTATGGTTGTGTTGTGCACCACACTTATAATCAGGAGGCTATACAAAAAAGTTCCTTCATAATTTGTGTGTTACACACTTGCAGATAATGCCTCCTAAATACACTGCTAGTGAAAGCCGCAAATACTGAGGTTCCACAATCTGGGATGCCCCTAACATCTGAAGTGAGAACTAAGGGCCGACCTACACAATTTGGATGCCCACAACATCTGGAGTGAGAACTAAGGGACGGTCTACTAGGTCTACTGAGGCACCCCTAGAGCATACTACTCAGCCAGCTCCTACTTCAGAAGATGAGTTCAGAGGTACCATCACTCTACTCACCAAACTGATAACTGGCCAGAGGGGTAACCAGGGTTCACCGGCCCGCAACTGTAACTCTCATGCACCGTCATCTTCGGTGAGGATCTGAGACTTCTTGAAGATGAACCCACCAGTCTTTACGGGTTCTAAGGTTGAGGAGGATCCCCAAAATTTCATTGATAAGATATAAAAGATATTGAAAGTAATGAATGCTAGGATTGACGGGGTCACGTTGGTGTCTTATCGGCTCAAGAATGTGGTAAACATGTGGTATAACCAGTGGGAGAAAGGTAGAGGTGAGGATGTTGTTCCAGCTATTTGGGATGAGTTTGAGAAAACATTCATTGATCACTTCTTTCTAGAGAATTGAGGGAAGAGAAGGTACAAGAGCTCATGAATTTGAAGCAAGAGAGCTTAACTATGAAGGAGTACAACCTCAAATTTATCCAGCTGTCTAGATATGCTCCGGAGATAGTCAAAGATATGTGGTCTAAGATGAGGAAGTTTGTCTCTAGATTAGGGAGACATGTAAAGAAGTAGTGCAAAGCATCACTGCTGATTTTTGACATGGATATTTCTAATGGTGTAAGCTCAACAGGTAGAGGATGATAAGAGGAAAGACAGGAAGAGCACTTGAGCAAAAAGGCAAAATCGGCCGAGCATGAGAATAGCAGAGGCAGAGTAAGGGAAACAAGTCCTTCTTCCATAAGATGTCTTTTAACTATGATCCATCAGCAGCAAGTGCACTTGCACTGCATAATAGGAATGATCAGTAGGTACAGAGTCACCAAAATTCCTAGCCTAGGGTTCTCAGTCCCAGGCTAGTGTGGCTTAAGGTTCGAAGGGAAAACCCTCTTGTGGCAAGTGCGGTAATCTCCACTTGGGAGAGTTCAGAAAGGGGAAGAATGGTTGTTATAAATATAGAAAAGTGGGTTACTTTCAGAGAGAGTGTCCGACCTGGGTCAATAGAAGCCAGTCTTCTACCACAACACCACCGACTAGAGATAGTAAGAGGGGCACTACTTTAGGTATGGGCGGAGGTACAAACTGTCTATATGCATACAAACTATCTATATACCATGGGAGGTACAAACTCCCCAAATGTGTGATGGATATGATTCGAGTCTTTACTCTTGATTGTTATGTTTTGATAGATCCGAGTGCCACATTATCATTTGTATCTCCTTATGTGGCTAGTAGGTTTGATAGAATTATTGAGTATCTTCTTGAGCCTTTCAGCGTATCTACTCCTTTCGGTGAGTCTATCTTAGCTGAGAGGTTCTATAGAGATTGTGATATGTCTATCTATCACAAGGATACCATGACGGACTTAGTCGAGTTGGACATGGTTGATTTTGATGTGATTCTTGGCATGGATTGGCTTTATACTTGTTATGCCTTTGTTGATTGTAGAACTTGGATTGTTAAGTTCAGTTTTCTGAATGAGCCTATCTTAGAATGGAGGGATAACCTTGTTGTGCCTAACAGTAATTTTATGTCCTACCTTATGGCTAAAAAGTTGATCTCTAAAGGGTGTATTTATCACACCGATTGTTAGAGTCAAAGATAATAGTGTTGAGTCCCCTACTCTTTAGTCTGTCTCAATTGTAAATAAGTTTTCTAAGGATCTGCCCATAGTCCCTCCTGATAGGGAGATTTAATATGGGATTGATGTTGTTTCTGATACGAAGCTTATCTTTATTCTGCCATATAGAATAGCCCTTGTCAAGTTGAAAGAGAAGCTGAAAGATCTCCTAGATAAGGGATTTATTAGGCCGAGTGTCACAACTATGCGAAAGAATGATGGGTCGTTGATAATGTGCATTGACTATCATCAACTAAATAAAGTCACCATAAAGAACAAATATCCATTTTCCAGGATAGATAATTCATTTAACCAGCTTCAGGGTACCACTTGCTCCTCAATGATAGACCTTAAATCAGGCTACCACCAATTGAAAGTGAGAGAATGCAACATACCAAAGACTATTTTCCGAACCCAGTATGGTCACTATGAGTTTTTTGTTATGTCCATCAATTTGACGAATGCTCCTACAGTGTTTATAGACTTGATGAACAAAATGTTTGAACAATATTTGGATATGTTTATGATTGTATTTATAGATGATATATTGATCTACTCGAGGAGTGAGGAGGACCATGTTATTCATCTCAGAATTGTCCTTCAAACTCTTAAGAAGAATGAGTTATATACTAAATTTTCCAAATATAAGTTTTGGCTTGGGTTCTTAGGCTATATTATTATTGGGGACGGTATACGAGTTGATTTGCAAAAGATTGAAGCAGTTAAGAATTGGCCAAGGCCCACATCACCGCATGACATAAGAAGTTTCTTGGGTTTGGATGGCTACTACCATAGATTTTTTTGAAGGGTTCTCATCTATATCTTCACCATTTACTAAGATAACTCAAAAGAAGGCTAAGTTTCAATGGTCAGATACTTACGAAAAGAGTTTTGAAGAGTTGAAAACAAGATTGACTATTGCTTAAGTGCTATCCCTACCTGAGGGAACAGATGATTTTGTTATCTACTACAGTGCATCCAGAGTTTGATTGGGTTGTATTTTAATGCAGAAAGGACAGAAGGGAAAAGTTATTTCTTATGCTTCTAGAAAGCTTAAGATTCATGAGAGGAACTACCTGACTCATGACCTTGAGTTGGTAGTCATAGTGTTCGCTTTCAAGATTTTTTGTCCTTATATTTATGGCGTGCATCTTGATGTGTTGATAGATCACAAGAGCCTTCAATATGTGTTTACGCAAAAGGAGTTGAACCTGAGGCAGAGGACATGGGTTGAGTTGCTCAAGGATTATGATATGAGCATTCTCTACCACCTAGGTAAAGTTAACGTTGTTGTTGATGCTCTTAACAGGTTATTTATATGGAGCACTACCTATGTAGAAGAGGGAAAGAAAGATTTGGCCAAATAAGCGCATAGGATTGCACGTTTGGGAGTTCAACTTATTTACTCTAGTGAGGGTGGTACAATAGTTTGGAATGGAACTAAATCATCGCTCCTTGTAGAGGTGAAAGAAAAGAGAGATCAGGATCCCATTCTCTCTCAACTGAAAGACCAGGTTCACAAGAAGAAAGTGATGATTTTTTCCAAAGGGGGAGATGGAGTGTTGATGTATCAAGGGAGATTATGTGTTCTGAGCATTGATGTCATTCGAGAGAGGATCATGGCAGAGGCCCATAACTCTAGGTACTCCATCCATCCAGGTGCTACAAAGATGTAACATGACTTGGGAGAAGTATATTGGTGGAGTGGAATGAAAAAAAATATAGCGGAGTTTGTGTCTAAGTGCCCGAATTGCTAATAAGTTAAAGTTGGGCACCAAAGGCCTTGTGGAGTATCTTAGAATATAGAAATTCCATAATGGAAGTAGGGGATGATCAATGTGGACTTCATTACAGGTTTACCACGATCCTTCAAACAACGTGACTATATTTGGGTAATTATGGATAGGGTGACCAAATCCGCCCATTTCTTGCCAGTTAAGACTACAAACACTACAGAGGATTATTCCAGACTATATCTTGGAGAGATTGTTGGATTGTACGGAGTTCCTTTGTCTATTATATTAGATAGGGGGATTTTTTCACTACTCAATTTTGGAAGTCATTCCAAAAAGGTTTAGGGTCAAGTGTAAACCTGAGTACGGCTTTTCATCCGCGGACAGACGGCCAGGCAGAGCGTACGATTCATATTTTGGAGGATATGTAAGAGCTTGTGTCTTCGACTTCAAAGGTAATTGGGATGATCATTTACCTCTTATCAAATTTTCATACAATAATAACTTTCATTTGAGCATTTAGATGGCTCCCTATGAAGCTCTGTATGAGAGGAGATATAGATCGCAGATCAATTGGTTCGAGTTTAGTAAAGCTGAGTTAATTGGACCAGACTTGGTTCATCAAGCCATGGAGAAGGTAAAGATCATCCATAGAGGTTGAGAACTACTCGGAGTCATCTAAAATCATATATTGATGTTAGAAGGAGAGATTTGGATTTCGAAGTACATGATTGGGTATACTTGAAAGTTTCGCCCATGAAGGATGTGATTGGGTATATTCCATCAAGTATTTTGGTGAGACCTTTTTGTATTTAATTAGAGGCACTCCTGAATCTTTACTTTCTGTATTTCAAGGTAGTCATGAGCTTGTCCCGGTACATATTCAGAGTCGGTTTGGAGGCTTCATAGTGTAGTCATGTAGAGTTTGAGTTTATTCAGTTTTATTCAGTTAGACAGGCCAAGGATTTTCTAGGGACCAACAATGAATTTCGAGTGCCGGCCACGTCCAAGACGTAGGCTCAGGGCGTGACATAATCATAAGAATTATTTGATAAATTAAGAACATAATACCAACACTTGTAGGAATCATCATTGTACTTTTCCACTTTCTCTTGATGAGAAATATGTTTATCATAATTGATAGAGAGGGTGTCAAATGTATTAGGATTCTTCTCAGTTAACACATAAGAAACATTGAGAAGACTTAAGTAGAAAAGTACTTTAACCTTTTATCTCTTGAAATGACAACCATTTAACCAAAATGGCTTGTTAAGATCTCCCATCTTGATATTCCCGAATTTTTCAATTGTAGCCATATTGAATATCCTCAAAATATTTGGTGAAAATTACAAGATTACAAATTACAATTGAAAACCAAAATGGCGCAGATATCTCGCTCTCTTTAATGAGAGTGAAGCCCACTGCAGCAAATCTTTTCACTGGTTCAACAATATTCTTGTTATTTTGGTCCCCTCTAGGATTCAACAACCCAATCACAAAGTGTAACTCAACAACCCAATCTCAAAGTGTAACTCAACAAACTCTAGAAAAAAATTGAGTCCAAAGCTCCATAAAAAGAATACCTCTTTTCAATTATTAAGAACTCACTTTTAACGAACTTTTATGCACTTTATATTTTCTTTTATGTAAACACCAAAGTAAGACTATATCTATTTATATGTGAGGAAGTCTTCCAAGCAATGAATAGGAAGATAATTGTGAAGTAAATAAAGAAGATAAATTACCTAGAGGTTACGCAAGTTACAAGGTATAATGGAGGAATAAAGAATGAGGCAATGGAGATTGAATGGAGAAATAATGGCCAAAGGCTGACCACATTCAGCCATTTATCACTAAATACAATGATAATAAAAATGCCATCAAATGCCATCAAGCCACCAACTGAAGGCAACAACTAATTCATTAAGAGCAGCACTCTTGACTCCAAAAAAAGAGCAAATTTCCCATAAAAAAGCAAATTAATATTACTAATTATTAATATTAAAAGGCTATAGACCAACATCTGGAACCAAACTAGTTGGGTTAAAGTGTAGTTGATTGATTGATTGTTTGTTTGTTGTTAGCATAACTTTTGGGTTCACCATGTAGTCTTCTCTTTGATTTGTGGATATTTCTATTGCATGTCTCCATTCATATGATGTTATCTTAAATCTTTTTGCAGCAAAGACCAAAGTTTGGGGAAATGAGGGATGGACAATGTAGTGATCTATTGTGTATACATCCAGATACACAATAATTACTGGTCTTGAAATAATAGGGTAAAACTTGGCTTGCATAATCAAAGGTCTAGCTGGGATGTTAGGACCATTAGATGGCAAACATCCAGAAATATTAGAAGCCAACATAGGGAAATTATGGCGAAACATGCTCATCATCTGTGCTGATTGAATTGGATTTTCATTGCTTTCCCTACAAGCCTCTCTAGCAGATTGGGGTTCCTCCACAGTTCTAAACTCAACCAATGAGAAATTGTTATCATAAAATGTTTTGCTTCCATTAATCTAACCAAGCAAAATCATATCATTGTGTATCATAATGTTATCCACATGGACCGATGGAGGATAACTTATACACAAGACTTTACTAGGTGACTGAAATAATACGAAGAAGAAGAAGATAAGAGTTAACAGCTGAACAACATTGTATATTTTATCTAATTACTAAGAAAAGAAATTATAAATCTTTCAAAGACAAATGAACATTACATGTTGCCTTGTGAAGACAACATTCTTAGGATGAAAGTAGTTCCTAAAAAAATCTCAATGCATAAGCCAAGGGTCATGATGACCAATGCTCCTATTGGGATAGTGTACATTACTTATTTTGACCTAACTCCATAGGAGCATTCGCCATCATTACCCTCGGCCTATGCATTGAGATTTTGTTAGGAACTACTCTCATCCTATGAATGTTGTCTTCACAAGGCAATATGTAATGTTCCTTTGTCTTTGAAAGATTTCTAATTTCTTTTCTTAGTAAATAGACAAAAAATGCAATGTCGTTCATTTGTTAACTCTTATCTTATTCTTCTTCTTCTTTCAGTTTCTTAGTAAAGTGTTGTGTATAAGTTATCCTCCATTGGTCCATGTGGATAATGACATGATACACAATGCTATGATTCTGCTTGGTGAGATTAATCGAATCAAAACATTTTATGATAAAATTTCTCATTGGCTGAGTTTAGAACCGTGGAGGAAGCCCAGCGTGCTAAAGAGGGATTTTAGGGAAAACTTTTCAATATTCCAAGAATCACAATTAAATATTCAAGCAATGAAAATCCATTTCAATCAGCAGAGATGATGGGCATGTCTCACCATAATCACCCTATGTTGGCTTCTAATGTACATGGATGTTTTCCATCTTATGGTCCTGACATCCTATCTAGACCTTTGAGTATGCAAGGCAGGTTTCTCCCTGTTATTATAGGCCCAGAATTTGCTGATTTACCATTGCTAAGTAATCCTAATGACTATATATGGCATGGCATAATCATGAAGGATGGATTATATGTCTGCAATGCTTACTGCAGTGAAATTCATGGAAACTAAGTTATAAGTATTGTTTGTACTTTCCTCGCTATTTCTTGAGGGAGAGATCTATCCGTGACATAGTCAATTGCTCCTATAAAAGGGGCTAGATAGTCTAACCAAAAAACTAAGCAGATGCAGCTGTTGGGTTCAGCATTGTTTCCTTCTTGCCTGATACTGATCAAAAGGATTTTGCCTCATACACAAAAAAATTAAGGTAACTGATGTTACAAGGGTTATGGAAGGTTATTGAGGAGGCCTTTCCAGAAGAATTGAAACAATCTGAAAAATCACACTTGAAGGAGGTCTCACTGGTTTAGATACGACGAGATAATTATCAAAGTTCAGGAATCTCAACTGGAATACCTCACTGCACCGGTACCGATTATGAGCCACATTCAGCGAAGCGTTTCTGGTCTTTGTCCCCTTAGATTTGATTGCGATCTTCATGACCATTACAGTTAACATTATTTGGAAAATTGCGGAAACATATTTACGGCAACAACATGGAAAAAGTTAGAAGATGTGTATTCTAAAAAGTCATTGAAAAATCCCCTCTACTTGAAAAAGTGGTTGTAAAATCTTTGTAGAGGGGACTGCCTACCTAGGTGATGATAATTCATGAGAGGTAGAGGGGACTGGTAACATCAAATTAAGAATGGTCTATGATATTATCAAAAATATTGAGAATTGGCATGTTTCTTAAATGAAGAGAAATTTGATTTCTCTTCGACTTTGGATGATCAAGGTTATAAGTTTCACTTAGAGAATGGAAACTTAAAGTGTGTAAAGGCTCCATGGTACTCATGAAGGCAAGTTTATTTCTAAACCGTATTAACTTTAAGCCTATGTATTTAAAGGGGAAGCAGTTGTAGCTTCTGGGAAGAGTGATCTGAACCAGTCTTAATTGTGGCACATGCAACTTGGTCATATGAGTGACAATAGATTTTCTTTGTTGAATGAGCAAAATTTTATGTAATTTGCTTTAACAGTTGCATAGATTGTTCACGTGCTTGAGACTAATTGTTCTAAAGAAGTTATTTCTAGATCAAAAGTAGATCAGCGGGTTTGTGCTATGTGTGAAGAGATTGAGTCTTTTCAAAAGAATCAAATATGGAATCTTGTTTCAATGCCAAAGGCACAAAATATAGTCAAAAGTAATTTTATCAGAGAAATTATATCTAAAGGTGTTGTTGATATGAAGAAAGTGTCTGCACATGATAATCCAATTGATATGATGACCAAGACAATTCCAACAAATAAGTTTAGGCATTGCCTAGACTTTATTGGCGTGTATAGTACTCAATAAGACCATTTGAGGAATAAGGGCAAGGTAGAGAGAGGTTATTCCTATTGATGAAGGAAATTCAAGGGGAAGATTTATTAATTATGTCTTGAATTTTTCCCTAATATAGTTTAGGAAACTCATAATCCCTATTGGTTTAGGAGACCCTTTGTCCAAATAGATTTGGAAAAAGGAGCATTTTTTCTTCTAGGACTGGAAAGGCTGGCTCGTCAAAAGTCCGGTTCCTTCGCGAACGAAGTTCAGAATCAACAAGGGTTCATGGTTTGGGACAATTGGATTTTTTATTTTTCTTCGTCAATTATTTGTTCAGATTTGGTGGTAAAATTGTCAACATTGTGATTTCAAATCAACTAGAGGAACTCCTTACCTTTCTCCATAACAAATTAAAAAAACTTGCCAAACAAAATTTGCAATAAAATAAGTAGACGCATAGAAAATAGAAAGAAGATATAGATGATATAAACTAGGAAGAAAAGAATTACAAATATACAAATGTGCCAATATGGATCGAATGCAATGAACACGGAGAGAAAAAACGTATCAAAAACAAATATTGTTTCCATAAATCTGAAATCATTTCCTTTGCAAAATCTATGCATATGGTATCCAATTCCTTCCCAGCCAAGTGTGATTGATGTATAAAACTTGTTAATTGAAAAAACTTTGCTCAATAGATGAGGCAAATTACATTTTCTCAAAATTACAGATAAGTATCGCACAAATCAAAGGGTTCATTGAGTGTGTAGTTAATTATATGTTCATTTTAGTTTTTACAATAGATGTTTATTTACATATAACACATGAGTGATATTTGAAAAAGGACATTTTCTAAAAATGTAATATATAAGACTGCCTCAAACATATAAGACCTCCGCCATCATAATCTACACAAATAAACATGTAAGACCACCATGAAAATGTAATGCATGTTTTCATAGAATTTAATCATTTTAACTACTCTAACAAAAATACATGGGTCACATGTGCTATGCATAAAACCAGAAACTACTTTATAGATATAACCGAAGCATATGTGACCACTTATAACTTCAGATTCACATAAACCTCTCTTTACAACTATCGCCTCTTCTCCTTCTCATATAAGATAAGAAAACCTAAAGAAAAGAGTGTCATTCACAAAGACTTGGTTAATTGCCTCATCTTCTCCGCCGCAATCAACAATATATCTTCTCTCTTTTCTTGTTTTCCCAAATTTCAATTTGATAGTTTTGTGTTTTAGACTTTATTTTTTTGTGTTGACTAGATTTCTAGGGTTTTAATAATGGCGATGCTATTAGAAACACTTTCAAAGAATATGGGTGGGTAACCATGATGTTACCGATGTTGATATAATGTACCTATTCGAGAAGTATGGCCTTTGTGATAGCATAACCTCATATATCTCTCAGGGATTTGGATTTATCCATTTCAATAACATCAACGACTCTAAGGAGGCTAAAGACGCCCTTTAAGAGGAATTCCATGAAAAAATGATTCGACATTGCAAACTTGATCCTAAGAGGAATTCCATATGAAAAGAATCCTTGAAGGGATTCTTTAGCCTCCTTAGAGTTTTTGATGTTATTAAAATAGAGAAATCCAAACCCGCGAGAGGAATATGAAGTTACGTTATCAAGCAGGTCATACTTCTCGAACAAAGACATTAGATTGACATCGATAAGTCATGGGCTAGATTACCCACCCATATATATTCTTTGATGATATTTCTCCTGATATCTCCCTAGAAAGCTAGTCAACTCAAAATATAAAACCTGGAGCACAAAACTATCTAATCGAGATTTGGGCAAAGAAGAAAACAGAGAAGATTTTATTTTTGACTGTGGCGGAGAAGAAGGGGTAATTTAGTAAGTGAAGCTTTGTGAATGACGCTTCTTTCTTTAGGTTTTCTTATATTATGTGAGAAGGAAAAGAGGCGATGGTTTCAAATAGAGGATTTTGTGAATCAAAGTTATACGTGGTCACATGTACTTGGTTATATATGTTTAAAAATGTGTGATTCTTTCTCCCTACTTTATATCATCTATATCTTCTTTCTATTTTCTATGCATCTACTTATTTTAATACAAATCTCGTTTGACTCGTTTTTTATTTTAAGTGTACGGAGCAAGGTAAGGACTTCCTCTATATGATTGGAAAGCACAATGTTGACAATTTTAGTAACAAAACTTAACAAATAATTGACAAAGGAACAACAAAAATCCATCCAAATTAAACAAAGAAGAAATAGAAAAAAAAACACAAACTAGCTTTTCAAACTTGATCCTAAGAGGAATTCCATGAAAAAGGGATCCATGTGTCACACCATTTCTTCTCAACAAAAATCATAAGAAGAAGAAAACTATTTCCAATGGTATTGAATAACGATTATGTTATTTACAGAATGACCAATTGGAATTAAGTTATGATAATCCAAGTGACCTTTTTGAATCCCTAATCAAAAGAAAATTACTCTTTTCATTGGTCCGGAAAAATAAAAGAGCGGATAAGAAATTTTGTTGACCTAGGCAAAGGTATGAGGCACCCCTGAATCCTGTGGTTCTAACATGGTCACTTTTATAAACTTTTATCATTTGCCTATGGTTTGCTTAAACTGTTGAATTTTATTAGTCTTAACTAAGATGCAAATCTATAACCTCCGCTCTGACATACTCTTAGCAAGATGCGTAAATGCGACCTTCTCATGTATCACACCTAGTATTGAGTCTACACATTTGTTGAATCAAAGTTATATAAATTTTCAAGAGGATTTTGGGTCAAGACGCATAAACGCAACCTCTCCATTTTATTTACTTGTCTATATCTAAGATGCAAAGTTGTGACCTTAGTTAAGAGGACAGATTATGCATGCTAGCTCTCGCTAGAGCTTAGAACTTGAAGCAATTATTACTTCACTAAGGCCGGACAATTATTTGTCCATTTTTACAAATTAGTAATTAATACTTCACTAAGACCGGACATTTTATGGCTTAAAGCAAGACCCTTAGTTTTCGATTAAGGATTTGGTAAATCTTACCTAATTTCTTGGAGTTCAAGTCATTCGTACATCAAGTGGTCTCGTGTTATCTCAGAGAAAATACATAGAGGATATTGTGGATCGTTCTTCCATGGATGGTGCAAAATCTGCTTTAACTCCACTCGTGACAACAAATTCTCTTATGTTAGATGATAGTGCTCATCTACATGACCCTAAGTAGTATCAGGTTCTTGTTGGTTCCCTTCAATATTTGTTACTAACACGTCTGTATATTGCCTTCGCAACACATCGTCTTTCTCAATTGGTGCACCACCCAATAATTAACCACTAGACTGCCTTGAATCATGTTATTCGCTATCTTATTGGCACAATATATAATGGTTTATTCTTACAAAAGAATTCTCCACTTTATTTACATGTCTTTTTCTAATGCGGATTGGAAAGAAAATAAAGATGATCGGACATTCACTAGTGCTCAGGTTATTTTTCTATAAGAATCCAATATGTTGGAGTGCAAAGAAGCGACACTCTGTGGCGCATTCTTCAACCGAGGTTGAATATTGTTTGGTTTCCACAACACATGCAGAGTTGTGTTGTCTTTAAAATCCGTTTCAAGAAATTTTACTCAGCTCTCTTCAACCTCCGATCACTTATTGTGATAACTTGGGCTCCATTTATTTTGCTACTAACCCAGTGTTCCACTCCAAAATGAAGCATTTGGAAGTTGATTATCACTTTGTCCGATCTCTTGTTCATCAAGGATTTCTTTGTGTTATGCATGTCTCTACTAAAGATCCACTTGCAGATGCACTTACGAAACCATTAGCTCGTCCATATTTTCAAAGATTGCGATCCAAGATTGGCATTCTTGCTCTCTCCAATGACCACAATCTTGAGGGGGAATCTTAGAAGAATATCATGCCCTTATTTCTCTCTATCAAATATAGTAAATTGATTGTATTATATCTTTAATGATTGTAGGATATGTAATTTATTCTAATTGATTTAGATACCTTTTATATCTTTATTCCTTTCTTTGTCATCAAGACAATCATGCGTGTATGTATTCATAACCTTTTTTCAATACAATGATCAAGCATTAACTTTCACTGCAACTGCTTTAAACGCGATCTATTCCCATGTATGACACCTACTATTTAGTCTACATGTTTGTTGAACTAAAGATTTATCAATTTTTAAGAGGGTTTGGGTCAAGAAACGATAATGCAATTAATACTTCACTAAGACGGGACAATTAATTGTCCATATTTACACATTAATTAGTAATTAATTAAACTTATACATAATTTAGGCCCAAAATTCTCGTACTAGCATTCTAGACCAAATTTATAAATAAAACAAAGCATTCAAACTTGATTAAGAAAGAACAAAAGTAACATCACAGCTATTAAAACTTCATACAAACAATCGTCAACAAAACGACTTTTACTGCCTCATTTGGACTACTCACAAATTAACTTGCTCAAACTTTAACACATCAACTAATATAAGAAGCCCAGAATACTTAAAAGTTAAGCTATTCAAATCAAAATTTAAACTATTGGAAAGAAAAATCAACGTGACCATCGTCGTTGTATACTATTCAGCAAAAATATTAAATTAAGCTAAGCGATTTGGTCCATACAATACTATTAATAAACATCAAATGGTTTCTAACTCAACCTCTAACATTGATAAGAAGGACAATAAATTTAAACATACCATGATACTATGTGTGAACTCATAGACATGCTAACAAATAATTCACGCAAAAGAATTCAAATAAAAGAGAATGCAATCAAAGGGACATCAAGAATGGACAAATGATATAATAGCAAAGATTGAAATAATAACTGAGATTAAATAAGAAGATGGAACCTTTATTTGAGTAAACAATGCTTCTAATGTCCGAACTAAACTGAGATCTGAAATGAATTAAATTGACACCTCGAACCAGAGATCCGATGAAGAATTTCCTTCTCAATCTCAAAACATTTCAACTAAACTTGTGATGGTTCATGGATCCACATACGAGCTGTGTATTATTGGAAACATAGGGATTTGATTTAGGTAGCGGCTAATTTCTTTTGTCATTGTACGTTCTACTATTTCTTAGGTGTTTTTACATGAGCAGGTTTTTTCATGGCTGCTCATGTTGTTTTCGTAGTGTTTTCATGGATTTTAGGTGGTGCGGCTGATGTCTAGGTCCTCCTTAGATTTAGGTCTATAAGTTTCTATTTATAGGTTCTACTAGGTTTAGGGTTTGGTGTCTATATTTTTGTTCTATTCTTCCTTAAATGCCCTTGTGGATTTTAGATAACATCAAAAAACATAGAGAGGAAGAATGGAGTATTCTCCTCTCAAATGGAATATGCTTCTGATTAATATTGAGATAAAATTTACCACGTGGCAACATACCATTGGGTTCAATCTTTTTTTGGATTTTCAGTTTTTTGAAAATAACCAACAATAAAAATAATATTATAATATTAAATATAAGAAAAATTAATGAACATATTTTTTAAAAAAATTCTATTTCCTTAAAAATCAAAAAAATATTATCTAAATATTACTATTTTTGTGGTTTTCATTCTTTCAAGTAAAATATACTAAAAACAAAATTAAAATTGAAATAAAGATTAGATTAAAAATAGATATTTAAAACTAAATATAGACACCTTGCCCCTTTGACTTGAAACATGAATAGTTTTCAGACAAAGAAGCAAACAACGAGACAAGTTTTGACCTAATCATTTTTGGAAGGGGAAAGTAAAGATGTGATCGAATCCTGATTTTGGACAGCACCCTGGGTTATAAGCGAATCAGGTCATGTGTAGTTCAAGAAGATAGAAGGATGAGATGAGTTTGAGGTTGAATGAGGTCTTTTCGAGACTACGATTGTTACATTTAAATGAAAGACAAAAAATAAGAAGAAAATACAAGTACAGGATCCTATCTATGTAACTTCCATTGAATCTTCAATCTTCATTTCTTGTCAAGTGATGAGCTATGCATTTTGATCTAAAGTTGAAAGTGAAACCCATTCTTCAGGGCTCCTGCTACTTAATATAGAATGTTGACTTTGTTTTTCAATGAACTCTTAAGCTTGGAATGTGGATTTTCCTTCTTCCCTATAGGGGTTCCTGAGATCAAAGCAAAATACAAAAATTGAACAATTTTTTCCCTAGTTTAAATAAGAAATTTTTTGTGAATGTGAATCAAAGATGGTGGTTAGATTATGTATTGAAGTTTTGAGCGATACTCCAGCTTTATTGGAATGCATTCCCATGGATTTTGATTACTGAAAGTAAACTCCATTCTTTATGGATTATGTTAAACTAAATTATATTATTCACGAAGTCCTGTTAAACAAAATCTCATTTTCCAGGAGGGTCTTGCTAGTCCCATTTTTTAGAAGGGTCCTGCTAATTCCATTATCCAAGAGGGTCCTACTAAATTAAGTCCATATTCAATGAGGTCTTGCTAATTCCATTTTCTTGGAGGGTCCTAATAATTTAAGTTGTATTTTTCAGGATGGTCATGCTAATTTCATTTTCCAAAAGGGTCCTACTAAATTAAGTCCCACTTACCATGAAGGTTTTGCTAATCCCATTTTTCAGGAGGGTCCTGCTAAATTAAGTCTTATTTTCTAGAAGGATCCTGCTAATCCCATTTTCTAGGAGGGTCCTACTAAATCGCATTTTATAGGAGGGTTCTACTAATCCCATTTTTCACGAGGGTCGTGCTAATCCCATTTTTCAAGAGAATCCTGCTACATCCCATTTTTCAAGAGGATCCTATTAAATTCCATTTTCAAGGAGCTCTTGTTAATCCCATTTCTAGGAGGGTCCTGCTAAATGTCATTTTCCAGATCCCACTAATCCTTTTTTTTCCAAGATGGTCTTGCTAAATTCTATTTTTTAGGAAGGTTCTGTTAATCCCATTTTCGAGGAGGGTCCTCCTAAATATCATTTTCTAGGAGGTCTTGCTAAGCCCATTTTCTACAAGGGTCCTGCTTAATTAAATCTCATTTTCTAAGAGAGTCCGACTAATCCCAATTTCCAAAAGGGTCCGGCTACACTAAATCCATTTTCCAAGAGGATGCTGCTACATTCCATTTTCTAAGAGAATCTTGCTAATCTCATTTCTTAGAAGGGTCCTGCTAAACTAAATCTCATTTTCAGGAGAGGAGCTTGCTAAATCTCATTTTCCAAGAGGGTCCTGCTAAACCTATTTTTCAAGAGGGTCTGACTAAACTAAACCATTTTTTTCACGAGGTTCTTGGTAGCAAGACATATATGCAGCTAGGGTATTTCATCTATATAAAAACTATGTAAGACCAGCACGAACATGTAACACATGTTTTCATAGAATTTAGTTGTTCTAATTAATCTAATAAAAATTACATGGTACACGTGCAACGCACATGCCTAGAAGCTAATTTATAGATTCAATCTAAACAACTGTGACCACTTATAAATTTGGATTCACATAATCATCTGTTATAACTACCTCATCTTCTCCTTCTCAAATATGATAAGAAAACCTAAAGAAAGACACACCATTCACAAAACGTCACTTACTGAATTATCTCTTCTCTCCTCCACAATCAACAATTTATCTTCTCTCTTTTCTTGTTTTCCCAAATCTCCAATTTATAGTTTTGTGTTACAGGATTTATTTTTTTGTATTAAGTACCTTTCTGGGGTTGTAGTAGTGAGGGGATAAACACCATCAAAGAATCTATGGGTGGGTAATCTTTCCCATGACATTATTGATGCCGATATAATGTCACTTCTCTAATAGAGACATTAGATCGGCATCAATAATGTAATGGGCTAGTTTACCCACCCATAGATTCTTTGACAATGTTTATCCCACCTTTGCCATTATTAGAACCCTTGAAAACTAGTCAACACAAAATATAAAACCTGGAACACAAAACTATCTAATTGAGATTTGAGCAAACAAGAAAAGACAAGGCAAAAAAGAAAAGGAAATTAAGTAAGTGAAGCTTTGCGAATGAAGTTTGTTTTTTAGGTTTTCTTGTCCTATGTGACTAGGAGAAGAGATGTTGGTTTCAAACAAAGTATTATGTGAATCCAAAGTTAGAAGAGGTCACATCTACTTAGGTTATATGTATAAAGTAGTTTCTAGGCACGTACGTTGCACATGTGCCCAAGTAAAAAAATTTAGATTTGTCAAAATGATTAAATTCTAAGAAAACATGCATTAAATGTTCGTGGTGCTATTACATGTTTATATGTGAAGATCATGTTTGTGGTGGTCTTGCAGTTTACATTCTGAAAAAAATGATTTTTTTCAAAGAAGAAATAGAAAAACAAAACACAAACTGGCTTTACAAACTTGATCATAAAAGGAATTCCATTAAAAAGGGATTCTTGTGTCACACCCTTTTTTTCTCAACTAAGATCGTATGAAGAAGAAGGAGGGTCTTTTCATAGGCAGGATGTTAGTGTTACCCACCAATCCCCTTCCTAACACCTGCCTCATGCAACGTGTTTCTCTTGGGAATATAATCCATGACCTTGGATCTGATACCATTTATTATTCTACATGACCTAAGAATATCTTAGCTTTACATTTACCTTATTGAACCAAGCTGCCTAACGTGTTTTAACTGAGAAGATAAAAGCAGTAAAGTAAGAACACAATAGTTAACCTGGAAACACCCGGCTCAAGAAGTGTAAAAGCCATAACCTGTTCCCCAACAGAAATTTTCTCCCAACTTTACTAAATGAAATCGAGAATTACCACATAAACGATTACAAACTATGTAACCTAAGGAATAATAAATCAAACCTAATACACGCAAACACTTCCCTAGGTATGTGTTCCCAAGTCTTCGAGTTGCCCACAACTGGAAATTATATTTCTACTTCAGTTTATAATTCACTAAACTATTAGTACGTCAAAACACAAGACTCGAAGAAAAACTTCCTAACACACAAATACTATAAATGACCAGTTTCTTCAATTAGTCACTTTCAAGGTTCAACAGCACCTTCTCTAGATCAATTCACCAATTGCCTTTTTAATATATTGAGTACTTAGGTTTTCAGAGACTCTTCTCCTCTATTTAATCACTATGCCCACAGAGTTTTATTTAACACGAAACTCCTTGTTGAGAACAACTCTAATATCAAAACAAACTTTTGTTACTTTTTGAGTTCTACATTGAGTTGGACACCTCCTTCCAACTGACTTCTCTTTTTAATGTTGTTGTTGGACTCGAACTCCTTAAGGTTTGATTTATTCACCTTAAATCACAATTATCATTTCCTAGATTTTTGCACATCTATCTACATTACTTTCATTCGCCAGAATTGAAAGTATATTCATTTATTTCATTGTTCTCTTAGAACACACTGACTGACACGTTTCATCTCCTCGCATCATTGATCAAAACTCCGTGCATCCTAACAAATTACCCCTTTTTGATGATGCTAGATAATGTAATTTCGGCATCTATATCTATAGACAAATATGTATCACAACACTAATGAAACAAGTTACACAGTGGGTTATAAATATTACATAACTCATTATTCCCCCTTTTGGCATCACCTAAAAGATAGACTGATGCAGAGGGTTTAGATAAAGACTTAGAAGAAGAGGATGGTGGTTTCCACTGAGTTGGTTTAGGAATTGGAGATGGTTTAGGAGGTTTAGGAATAACTGTCTTTCGAATGAGGGAACGATGCACACGACAAAGCAAAAGATCCTGTAGAAGAGGAGAGGGCATAGGGGAAGAGGGGACATGTAAGGGTTTCCTTTTCTAGATCTGATGCAAGGCCTTTTTTAAGGATTCCTCTTCTTGATGCTTCCTATTTTGGGTGTGGAGAACCCTAGCAGACACAGTGGGAGGAACGGGTTCAGAGACAGATTCATCATCAAGAAACACAATGGGTTCACCAGAAAACTTGTACAATCTAAACCTTACTTTCTTAGGAATGAGACGTGTAATAGGAACATCATCTCTTGAAACTACATTTTGAGGAACAATGTCTAAACCTTCAAAAGTAGGGTTCTGAATAAATAGAGGTGATAGAGGAATGTTAGAGAACCTATTTTTGAATGTGTTCCAAGCTGCAAAATCAGAGAGTTTGAAAGGAATAGAAGGTGGAATAACATCTATTTTAGAGGCAATAAGATGTGGAACATGGGCGAGTGCATCAGTTTCGTCAGTAGTGGTGGAGGATCTTGTGGGTGAAGAAAGGAGAGACGCCATTGAAGAGAAGAAGGTAGTAGATTTTGTTTTATTTTTCAAGAAGGTAATGAGATGAAGAGGAAGAGAGTGTATGAGTGTTTGAGAAGAAAAATATATATAAAAGAGAGATGGGGAGATGAAACGTGTGGAAGAAGATGTGTAATTATGGTGAGGGATTAGAGGGTGATGTGATAGTGTGCAGTCTTTTCAGGAAGGGTTTTTGAGTTTTTGGCAATTAAAAAGATGGAGAAGGAAAGAAACAGATGTACTCAAATGGTCCATGAAGTCAATAATCAAAGAAAATGTAATGGAACATACCTTTTTGTAGTAATTTCATGATAGTTGCTTCGTCTGAATCATGTTCTCTAAACAAGGTTAATACATAATTATGTTAAACAAGTTATAATTCTGATTTTGGGATTCATAATTGCTTGTGTAGATTTGTATTGAGTAACACTTTTTAGAAATGAAAAGCTATGTACAAAATCATTTTATAACCAACCATTGAGGGGATTTATGTAATCTTAATCATCTCCAAGTCTAAACTATTTTTTTCAAAATGTTCTCTACTTAATGCCTTGGTAAACATATCGGCGATTTGTTCATCAATAGAACTGAACATTATTGAGATATGATCTTTTTCAACATTATCACGAAGAAAGTGATGTCTAATATCAATATGTTTAGTTTTCTTATGTCGCACATGATTTTTAGCAATGTTTATGGCATTAGAATTATCACATAGTATATGAACGCAACCAACATCAATACCAAAATCCAACAGTTGTTGGTTGATCCAAAGTAATTGCTTACAATATGAACTAGCTTCCATATACTCAGCATGTGCAGTAGACAATGCTACAGAGTTTCTCTTCTTAGTGGACCATGAAAACAAGCATGTTCCAAGGAAATGTGTCATTCCTGTAGTGCTCTTTCTGTCAACCAAATATGCAGTATAGTCCGCATCTGCATATCTTACAAGATTAAAATTGCTCCCCTTAGAGTATCAGAGTCCCAAATTACTAATTCCTCTAAGATACCTGAAAATTCTTTTGATAGATTTGAGATGTGATTCTTTAGGACATGCTTGAAACTGGCACACAACCCTACACTAAAGACAATGTCAGGTCTACTTACAGTAAAATACAAGAGAAAACCAATCATTCCTCTATACAGTTTTTGCTCAACGGATGAACCTGTTACATCCAAGTCTAACTTGGTGGCAGTGGAAATGGGGATGTCGATCTCCTTGGCATTATCCATCTTGAATCTTTTGAGAAGCTCTTTCACATACTTTTGTTGATAAATTATTGTATCAGTAGGAGTTTGCTTGATCTGTAATCCTAGAAAGAAATTTAGCTCACCCATCATGTTCATCTCAAATTCACCATTCATTACATGGGCAAACTTCTGAGTCATCACTTAATTTGTAGATCCAAAGATGATGTCATCTACATATACCTGCACAATTTACAAATCCTTATTAACAACAACAACAACAAACCCACTATAGTCCCACCATATGGGGTCTGTGGATGTTAGAGTATATGCATACTTAACCCCCACCTTGAAAGGTAAGGAGACTGCTTTCGAAAGACCCTCAGATCAAGAGAGAAAAACAAGATAAAAGGTCAGATAAGAACAAGCATATCGAAAATAAGATAAAAACAAGAAATAGCAAAAGTGAGAAAGTCATGATAGAATAGTACGGAAAGAAAGAGGCATTAACTACTACAAACAAATAAGATAATCAAAGTCAATGGCTACATACCTATAAATAGCAATACAATGCATAAATCAAATGGCAATAAATAATGAGCAGAACTATAACTACTATGGCGTAAGATTAAGTCACCTAGCATTTTATTCTAATCTGAGTCCTCCACAAAAGAAATTATAGTACGTTAATGTGCGTACTAATAGGGAATAATAACAAGACTATGTACTAGCCTTATACCCTAATATGTGTCCTCCATACCTTCCTATCTAAGGTCATGTCCTCGGTAAGCTGTAACTGCGCCATGTACTGTCTAATTACCTTTCCCTAATATTTATTCGGCCTACCCTTACCACTTCTAAAACCATCCATGGCCAACCTCTCATACCTCCTCACTGGGGGATCTGCGTCTCTCCTCTTCACATGCCCAAACCATCTCAGTTGCATTTCCTGCATTTTGTCTTCCACCGAAGCCACTCATACCTTGTCTCGAATAGCCTCATTTCTAATCCTGTCGCTCCTGGTATGCCCACACATCCATCTTAATATTCTCATCTCATCTACTTTCATCTTTTGAATGTGAGATACCTTAACTGGACAATACTCCTCCCTATATAACATAGCCGGTCTAATCACCATTTTGTAGAACTTGCCCTTAAGTTCTGGTGGCACCTTCTTGTCATAACGCACATCAGAAGTGAGCCTCCATTTTATCCACCCTTCCCCAATATGATGGGTGACATCATCATCAATCTCCCCGCTGTCTTGTATGATAGACCCAAGGTACTTGAAACTACTTTTATTTTGGATGGACTGGTCACCAAGCCTAACTCCGCGGTAGCCTCCTGAGGTGTCTCACTGAACTTGCACTCTAAGTACTCTATCTTGGTCCTAATCAGCTTAAACCCTTTAGACTCTAAGGTATGTCTCCAATACTTCAGCTTAGTATTAACTCCATTACAGGTCTTATCGATCAAGACTATGTCGTTCGTAAAAAACATACACCATGGTACCTCACCTTGAATTTATCGCGTCAATCCATCCATCACCAAGGCAAATAAAAAGGGACTAAGGGTTAATTTTTGATGCAACCCCGTCACAACTGGGAAGTGTTCTGAGTCCCCTCCTATTGTCCTTACCCTAGTTTTGTCACCCTCATACATATCCTTGATCACCCTAATGTACACTATAGGTACACCTTTAGCCTCCAAACATCTCTATAGTATTTCTCGTGGAACTTTATCATAAGACTTTTCTAGATCTATGAAAAGCATATGCAAGTCCCTTTTTCTCTCCTTATACTGCTCCACCAATCTCCTCATAAGATGGATGGCTTCTATAGTTGAGCTTCCCGAAATAAATCTAAAATGGTTCTCTGAAATAGACACGCCTCTCCTAACCCTCATCTCTACCACTCTTTCCCATACTTTCATAGTATGGTTTAGAAGCTTGATACCTCTATAGTTGTTGCATCTTTGGATATCCCCCTTGTTTTTTTATATAGGGATCATTATGCTCGACCTACATTCTTCAGGCATTGTTTTTGTCCTAAATATGACATTAAATAACCTAGTCAACCACTCTAAATCTACTCAGCTCATGCTCTTCCAAAATTCCCCAAGAATCTCGTCGGGTCTGGTCGCTCTTCCCCAGTGCATCATACGTACAACACCCTTAACCTCTTCGACCGAAATACTCCTGCAACACCCAAAATTGTGAAGCCTCCCTATATGTTCAAAATCTTCCAACACAATCTCTCTGTCCCCTTCTTCGTTCAAGAGTTTATGGAAGTACGACTGTCATCTCTATTTAATGAGGGTCTCCTCTACCAAAACTTTTCCATGATCATCCTTAATGCACTTCACTTGATCCACATCACGTGTCCTATGCTCCCACACCTTGTCTAGCTTGAACAATCCTTGTTATTTGCCTTAAAAAGTAATATGTTATCAATTTTGCCTCTTGTGTATCCATGTTTCAACAAGAATGTTGAAATTCTATCATGCAAGCTCATGGAGCCTGTTTCAGATCGTACAATGCTTTGTCTAATTAGTAGACATAATCAGGAAACTAAGAGCTTTCAAATCTAGGAGGTTGCTTCACACATACTTCCTCATTTAAGTATCCATTCAACAATGCACTCTTTACATCCATTTGATATAGAATGAATTCTTTAAAGTCCGCAAATACTATAAGTAATCGAATAGCTTCAAGCCTTGTTACTGGAGCAAAAGTCTCATCACAGTCGATATCTTCTTCTTGATTATACCCTTGGAGCACCATTCTTGCTTGTTTCTTATAATTGTTCCATGTTGATCTAACTTTTTTCAATACACCCATCTTGTTCCAATCAATGTTCTTCCATATGGAGGAAGAATAAGATGTCATACCTTGGTTCTCTCAAACTGATTGAGTTCCTCTTGTATAGTATCAAGTTTTCATCAAGGAGTGCTAACAAATAATTCATGCAAAAGACTTCAAATAAAAAAAATGCAACCAAAAGGACAACAAGAACGAACAGATGATATAATAGCAAAGATTGAAGTAATAATGAGATTAAATAAAATGATGGAAGCTTTATTCGATTAAACAATGCTTCTAAAGTCTGAACTAAACCGAAGATCTGACGAAGAATTTCCTCATTAATCTCCAAAAAATTCAACAAAACTAGGTAGGGGCTGATTTCTTTTGTCGTTTTAGGTTCTACTATTTCTTTGGTGTTTTTCCATGGCTTCTCATGGTGTTTTCATAGTGATTTCATGGAGTTTAGTGGTGCGGCTGATTTCTAGGCCCTGCTCAGATTTAGGTCTATAGGTTTCCATTTATAGGTTTTACTGGGTCTAGGGTTTAGTGTCTATATTTTGGTTCTATCCTTCCTTAAATGCTCTTATGAATTTTGGATAATAACAAAAAACTTAGAGAGGAAGAATGTAATATTCTCCTATCCCATGGAATATGCTTCTGATTAAGATTAAGATGAAATTTACCACGTTGCAACATACCATTGGGTTTGATCTCTTTTTGGATTTTCATTTTTTGATAATAACCAACAATAAAAATAATATTATAAAGACCACATTTTTTGTAATTTTTCTATTTCCTTAAAAATCAAAAACAAAAAAATATCTAAAACCGAATATTTTTGTGGTTTTCATTGTTGCAAGTAAAATATACTAAACAAAATAAAAAAAATTGAAATAAAGAACAGATTTAAAATAAATATTTAAAACTAAAAAAATTCAGATGTCCTAATAAAGTTTAGGATTTTCTATGCTTGTCTAGATAGTATATTTGAGTTGTAAATGTGGAATAGGCTGATGTAAGCATTCTTTATTACCCTTCAGAGTTTGATCGAAGGGATCATATAAAGACAATGATGAGCATATTAAATATATTTGAAGTGTCCTCCAATTAGGTAGATATGAACTTAGAAGAGCGGTATTAGCGGGCTAAGAAAGAGAAGTCATACTATTAAGAGTTAGATAAAATGTCTTTATAAGACAATGCGGATGATGATTTTAGAATGACTTCTATAGAAGCATTTCATAAAGAATCCCTAGAAGGAATCTTATTACCTTCACATAGTATCCATGAGATTAGCATTTCCTGAGTATTAAAGTAAAGCAAATATAGATCAGTTTAGAGAATATGGAATAGGTCCATAGCCTTAGAGTGTCATCTTCAGACCTAAGGGGGAAGGGGGAGATGATAAGTTAAGGGACCAAGTCAAGTGTTGAGAATCAGATAGTGATGTGTTCAGAAAAGGTTATGGTGATATATCACAGTCCATTCCTACTCTAGCGTATTCCTCAAGTTTCAATCGTTATAACACCTTGTTGACATGTCGCATACCAGCATTATGTCCATGACCTATGTTCATACACTTCAGATAGATTTACATCTATGCTTAGTTCCTAGAATGAGAAGTGGTGACTTCAGTCAGCTATCCCTGACCTTATTCCATAAATCTAAGAATTTTCAGCCTTATTGTTACACCCCACACTCTGGATCTTGGAATGTCTCTTAAGCCTCTTAAAAGTTATCATGTGAGCCGGATAATCTACGATGCTATCAAATAACTCTAAGGAAGGGAGAATATGATACCCCATAGTAGGTAAGGTTGGAAATAGGGTCATGAGAAGTCGGAAAGAGTTGGAGGCCAAGTAATGAGTCGTAGGACTCGACTCACCTACATAAGCTATTAACTTAGAAGTTTTACATACTCGATCCACTTGTGTATATACTAAGCTTGCGTAGCCGGGATTACAAGGGTTCTGAAGGTATTACGAAATTACGAACTCACGAGGGAGAGAAGAGAGTAACACGTGGCAGCAGGAGGAAGTGCCACGTGGAAGCAACTCAAGCAAGGAGGTGACTTACCTGTCTGTTGGGAGTGGACCCCACTGCCATGTGGCACCGTGTGAATGGCCGCATGGGCTGAGGTGGCGCCCTCGAGGGATACCACATGTCACACCTAGGGGGATTCCACGTATCACCTCCAATTAAGCCCATATATACATGTTTTATGACTCTTAAAGTCATTCCATATCCAAAAATACTTAAGCCAAGAAAAAAGACAAGGGAACCCTAAACCTAGAGAGAAAGGAGCGACGGCCAAGAGAGAAAAAGGTAAGGTTCCCAATTTCGTTCCACTAATTAATTATTTAAGGTATAATATGGTGATATAGCGGTTTTTAATAACGTAAAATTTCATTTTGGGGCAGCAAGGAAGAGATACAAACAGTCCGCTAATTTTCAGCATATTAAGAGAACCTCCGACACAAGTTTAAGTAAGTTTTAGCAAGGTATGGCTTGTTTCTCTTCTCCCAAGTCTTGGTAAGTGTTTTTACATGTTATTAGGGTGTTAATAATGTAAATTTATGGTTTTTAGCAGCACCAAACAGATATCAAACAGCCACGACCTTTCAGCTGCAACTAGAGAACTTCTAAGGCGAATTTTGGCATGTTTGACCAATTTCGGGTAAGGTAAGGTCTTTCCTTTAATTTTTGAGGTTATGGGGTGTCTATGGAGTTTATTATATGCCTTTTATGTTGCTGTAAGTATAAATATTCCGTATGGATGCTTTATGTTCGAAACAAACGAAATTGGAGTCGCTATAGTTAAATTATAGTCGAAGCAAGGTGTTGTGCTTGTGGTGTGCGGATGAAGTTGTGTGGTGGTATGTTGCAGGGATGGAAAATGGTCTAAATAGGGTGTGGGTTCTTCTGGTTTCAGCCAAATGACCCTTCATTTCGTATAGCTAAAGGTTTTATGAAATAAAGATTAAAAACCCTTTTCTGGTATCGTAGTTTTGGGCGAATTGTTTGGAACTTATATTGCGTCATATTGTGGTATTTATGTGTTGTATAGCTTCTGGTTGTTGTGTATTCTAAGGTTTGAGGGTAAAATGGAATTTTTGATAGGGCAAGTTATAGGGGAGGTGCTGCCCGATTACCGTTAACTCCATAACTAACAAATAGACTAGTCAAGAAGAGTAAATAAGGAAATGATTCCTACGGATGCTTGGTTTTGGATTAAGGGGATGGAGAGTTGAAATGTATTAATATCACTATTACTTTCATGTTAAATAGGTTTAGAGAATGACGATACAAGCACGGTTAAGAAGAATCCATAAGAGGTATTTAAAGATAATGTTTCCCTCTTTTGGCATGTTTTTGGCATAAATGTGTAAAGTTTATCTTTCCCTTATTTTGGCATATCTTCAAATTAAGTAGTGAATGATATGATCTTGAGGGTAAATCTTCTCATAAATACCAAGCATAATTCACTAGGACTTCTCAAGCCTTCCATACGTTAGGAAGTGAGGAGTACATAAATTCTACCTTTCTTTTCTTTTGGCATGTCTTAGTCTTAAGTGGATTGTGTATGTAGTGTGGGAATAATTCCATTCATAGAACCCCGAGTATGGTTCGTCAATATTATTCACTTCTCGACACTAGAACTCCTGCGATAGTTGAGTTATGGACTTGTAAGTCTTCTATATAATGAAAAGTAGTACACGTGAAGTCTATCCCTTCCTTCTCTTGAAACAGTTTAAGGTAAGTAAAGTGATACATAATATGACTTAGAGGTTATTCCATTTATAGGTTCCGGGTATAACGCATGACTTGTACTTACTTTTGAGTGATAAGAGCCTTGAAGTAGTTGAACTATAACCCTCGAGCCTCCTGCATACTGAATGATAATTGGATGTGCAAGCTCTTATACCTAGAGTCTCTTTGACATATCTTAAGATGATATTCGGGAGATGTCTGATATATCACCAAGGTTTACGTACACGTATATACATTATTATATTATATAGGGATCGAGCCAAACGTTCCTCAGCACTAACGTATTATATCTATAGGGATCGGGCCATACGTTCCTCGGCAATAATGTATTATAGTTATAGGGATAGGGCCAAACGTTCCTCGACACTAACATATTATATATATAGGGATCGGGTCGTACATTGCTCGGCACTAACGTATTATATGTATAGGGATCAAGTCGTACATTCCTTGGCACTAACTTGTTATATATATGGATCGACCCAAACGCTCCTCGGCACTAACCTGTTATATATATGGATCAAGATATACGTTCCACAACGCTAATAGTATGCATATGCCTACAATGATAAAATGATGCATTTGTAATACTGAGTCCCCAAGCAGGTTAGATATGGTATGTGATAATGATATACATGACCTTATTTTGTAAGGTGTAGGTACAGTACTCTGTTAAATTTTATACTTGTCCCCTGAACCCTTATGGTAATTGTAATTTTCTTATGATGTTTTGTACTTTACATACTCAGTACATATGTCGTACTGACCCTCTCTTTCTTAGGGGGGATGCATTCATGCCCGCAGGTACAGACACAGGTTTTGCGAGTCCGCCAGCTTAGGATTCTGCTCAGCCAGTTTGGAAGAAGCTCCATTATACCGGAGCCGAGTTTTTGGTACTTAGTATTGGATGTATATATTTGCTTATTGAGGGGTACGATAGGGGCCCTATCCTGCCATGTTATATGGTTGCTATTCTTAGAGGTATTTAGACATATGTATGTGGGTCGTTTGTAAGTTGTTCCAGTTGTGCCTATACGGTGTGTTGTAACATTATTACGCTATGGCAGCCTTGTCGTCTTGCACGCTCTTTCATATTTTGAGTAATGTAACTCCTTAGGAGACAAATGAAATCGGCTACATGTATGTAAAAATGTATGACCCATTGGGGTCCTCATGTATGAGTCTTATATTTGTTGTTACAGTTGATAGTTATATACACAGGGGTCCCAGTTGGACCTCAGTCGCAGCCTATAGGGATGGGTCATGATAGAAGTGGTATTAGAGCAGTTTGTCCTTGGAATATCTACAGACTGTGTCTAGTAGAGTCTTGTTTATTGGTGTTTTGTGCACCACATCTATAAATAGGAGGCTACAGGACATTTAGGATGTTACTTTCTTTTAGATCTAAGATCGTGTGATAGAGCCGAGTCATAGGGAATAAAATTCCTCATACTAACCTGTGATTTCAACAGAAGGACAACATCGATAGAAGAAGTGACTGATGATGTTGGAAGTTACAAGGCACGCAAGTAAGCAAGGCATGAAGGACCTATATCATGTAAGGTGTTGAAAAACAATTGACATATAAAGTTGAAAAATGAAAGGAAAAGTATACAGGAAAGTGCAATAGGTGCAGTTCAAGTGGATATACGAGGTAAGTCCATTTTCATACTGCTAATTGTGGGCGCCCTGTGTGGCAGCAATATGATATAATGTGACTATATATATATATATATATATATATATATATATATATATATATATATATGCCCTATGAGGCACTGTTGGCATTTTCTGTATGCAGGGGTTGAGATAGTAAGAAATATAGAGGAAACTCTGCCCAAATCTTCCTAGAAATAAAAATAGAATGGGATACAGGGCTGTAGTATGTCTTGAAAGGTTGTGCCCACAATAATGATGAGATTTGGTTAAACCACGAGTATGGATAGCCTCAAGAAGTGAGTTAATGGTTGAATTGATGGTAATAAAAACTAGGAGGTCAATACTGGTATGGTAGAACGAAGTTGGAAAAGAATCATACGCATTTGAAAATTGGAAATAAGGGTGTAAAGTAGAACACAAACAAGTAGTGACATGGGTACATCCTAAAGAGGGGAAGTGGCTTCAAGTGAGATCCTATACCGATATGAATTAACAGGATCTAAAAGCCAGCAGTGAACCGATAAAAGCCATGATAGGACTACTCTAAGCACCTACACATGTTTGTATAAGGATTACAATATGATGTGTGATAAAAGAAATGGAGGGAAAATCTGAGTAAAACTACAGTATAACATACCTAAAGTATTACAAGCTAGGTTAAGAGGGGTTGTACAATAGCTTAAACAAAATGGAGAATCAGAAGCTTGATAGCCTATTACAGGAAATGGAAACCCCGACTCGGAAATGGAAAGCAGTTAATATGGATTATAGTACAAGCTAACCTCGCATTCTAAGGAACTATGAATTCATACGGGTTATGGTAGATAGGGAAGTTCAATTTACAGCTAACCATTGGAAATTATTCCGGTAGGGATTGGGAACACAAGTGAATCTTAGTTTGACATTTCGCCCTTCGATTAATGGATAGGCCTAGAGGGGATCCAGCAAGTTATTGATGAAGTAAAGCTTATTTAGGAAAAATTATTAATAGCCCAGAGTTAACAAAAGTCATACGCAGATAGTCGACGTCAACCTTTCAAGTTGAAGTGGATGAATGAGTATTTGTGAAAGCGTCACTAAGGAATGGTTTAATAAAATTTGGCAAGAAGGGGATACATTGGTCCTTATCGGATCATTCGTAGAATAGGCAAAGTTGCCTAAGAGTTGGACCTACCATTAGATTGGAAGAAATACATTTAGATTTTATGGATCAATGCTCCACAAATATATAAGCAACCCTCCCAGAATATTCTCTATGGATGAGGTCCACATAACAGAGAAGTTACCCTACGAGGAGTGACCTATCGCCATCTTGGGTCAGCAAATTAGAAATTTGCAAACTAAGGACGTGGCTCCCATCAAAACATGTGATGAGACAAATGTCACGCACCAGGAGGGTACCCTAGATGTGACCAGCACTCGAAGGCCATTTCTGACCTCCGAGTGAACCACCTGGTCCAGTCACACATTCATTCAATCATATTCTCTTAGCGGAAACTCAATTAATGAAATATTATTCACAATATGAGGGCCGAAGGTCAAGCATTCATCAACCCAACAAAAAGAATAATAAGACTCCTCAAATTAACCATTCAACCTCCCCACACTCCAGTCTATGAAGCCTCTATCCAAGTCTAAAAGGTGCCAATGACAAGTCCATGGCTACCAACAATCAAAATGAAAGAAATGACAACAAAACTGTACCAGAAGGCTCAATATCCTCTAGGAACTAGGAGGACTCACCAACTAGCTGGAAGTGTATGCGGATCTTCAATAGAGCGCCGATTGATGATCTTTAGTACCTCTCTCTGCATCATGAAACAATGCAGGCCAAATGGCGTCAGTACATGGAATGTACGAGTATGTAAAATGGCCGGATGAAACCACATTAAGAAAACATCAATATCAACTCAGGATCTCAACTCATATATATATACATGACAACTCACTCAAATGTCCTAAGTTCAACAAGAATATTTTAGACAGGACTAACTCATAAGCCACTGAAAGATATTTTTGAGTTATGAAGAGGTACTAATTCAGATTCTTGATCCTCAAGTTCGCAAATTGAGAACCAAGGAGGTAGCATCCGTTAAAGTTCTATAGCGGAATCAGTTTGTTGAAAAAGCTACATGGGAATCTGAAGAGGATATGAAAGCTAGATACCCTCATCTATTCATGCCTCCTAATGATAATGTTGATGGTAATTTCCCTTTTTCCTATCTTTATTCGAGGACAAATGATCCTAAGGGGAGATATTGTAACACCCTGTGTTATATTAGCCTAAACTAGGCTCGATGACTAAGCAAAAATTTGAGGGAAGGAACTGACCCTAAGGACCCCGAGTGTCCTCTATGATTCATAAAGAGTTCTACAAGTCATAGGGATGACCTCTAGTCCCTTCCTACACTTAGAGAAATTCTGAGTATTGAGATTCACTCTTACGACAGACATTATGAGTCATAAAAATGACTCGTACAAGCACCTGACACTTAATCAAATTTAAGATCTCGAATGTCACTCCTACAAAGCATATTGAAAACTCATCAAAAAGTATATAAGTTGTAAAAATGATTCGTATAAAAAGTTTAGAGACTCATTATTTCAAAATTCTGAGAAACCTGCAGGATGAATTGTATGTACGACTCGTCGAGTGTCCTACGACTCATAGACTTGAGTCATAGACCCTTAAATTTTCTAACCTATTTCCATAATTGAAAATGAAGACTCATGGAGGTTTCTAGAGTCATAGAAATGTTTTGTAGACGTCAAATTTTAGGTTTTTAATGAAAGGTATTCATGTATTTTCCCATCCTTCCCAAATAAAAAGATTGACATTTTGGGACTAAATTGAGTCCCTTATTAGTATCCTAAACACCGAAAGCTTTCATTAACACTTAGATTAGTTGAGACCAAGGATTGGAGAAAAGGAGAAAGGCTAGGGTTCAAGCTATTCCAATAAGGTCTTCGAATCTTTAATTGTTCTTCGAGTCCAGGTATGTAAAGCTAAACTAAAACATGGATTTTGTTCCTCCATGTGCCCATGATTGTGATAGGTTGATTGCGAAAGTATTGAGTCCCTATTGATATCCTTCTTGAGAAATTCTTTTCTAAAATTTACACATTTTACTGATTATTATTAAGTTCATGCCTTTCTACGAATGAATTCCTTGAACATATGATTTGAACTACTTTTTTAATAAACCCTAATAGCATATTGATTGAGATTGAATTGTATATATATCTAAAGATTGAGTCTAGAGCTTTGAACTTGTGAATGTATGATTATGGTCGTGATATGAGCATGATGATAATGTTGATGAACTGATAGTCCTTTACACTTTCATAATTGAACCAAAAGTGAATGGTCTTAACTGAATGTTGTCATAAATGATTGTCTAAAACATCTCGTAAAATAAATGATTGGAAAGGACTAGGAAATTAATTGGTTGAGAGGATTGGTTTGATAGAATTGATGAATCGAAAAGAGCCCAATAGAGACTTATTGATTTGGTATGATCGGTATTGATTGTCTTATGAGCTTTGAATCTTTGGAAGAGTATCGAGCACCAAATTCGGAAATATTAAGTACTAACTCAAACCCAATAACAATGTCGCTATATGTACGAGAGGATTGAACCATTAAGTCGGATGTTTCCTAGAATTTTGTCTTGACATGATAGAAATTGATTGGTTTTTGATCCATGATTGGCTGATTTATTCTTACCCTGACAAGGTAATTAATGAATGTGGAAATAAAGTCAGCTTGTTGTACTATCACTGGCTCATAAGTGATAGTTGTAAGATAAGAGAAACTCCTATATAGGTCTTGATAATACTCTGATTGGATTGGATAGTATATAATTGGTCTTTTTCTAAATCTTATTTTTGTTTAGACTTAGGACATCTTGATTGAGTTGTTCAGATTTCCGATTTGAGATCTCTGAGTTGATTTGATTCTACCTTGATGCATGTTTCATTCTGCTATATTACATACTTGTACATTCTATGTACTAACGTCAATTTGGGCCTGTATCATTTCATTATGCAAAGACAGGCATTAGCGATCATCAACAAGCACATCGTTGGGGATATATTCGTATTCATCTATTTAGTGAGTCCTCCCTTATTTCGAAGGATACTACATGTATCTTTCTATATTTTCTGTTAGCTTTTCTTTATTTGATTTGAGGTAGCCATGAACATGTAATTAGAACCATTTAGACAATTGATAGAGGCTTTATAGACTAGATTGTTGATGTTGTCGATTGGTTTTGTTATTGTCTAGTTTCATTCATACTAGTCATGTTGATTTGATTGATTTGAAAGATTGTTGGCCTTTGGCCTTATTTATGAGTAAGTATACTTAATGAGTTGAATATTTCACTGAGAGAACATGATTGAATAAATGTGTGATTGTACTAAGTGGTTTGCTTGGAACCAATAATGGTTTTCGAGTGCCGGTCACGTCTAGGGTACCCATTATGCCTAATCCTCAAACAAATCATAATAGCACGTTTTAAGTTTTCTCAAGGAAGAGGCTAAGGTTCTTCACCTTCAAGCCTAAATCCAAGATTTCAAGTCATTGTTTCCCTTCTAGGTATGTAGGGCTTTCATAGTGATGGACTAGTTCGTCCACACACCCTACGTATATAAAAATTTCAAAAAGAGTAATCTAGGGTTTTATTCCTTGATTTTAAGAAATTTTGAGTTAAGCCTATTGTTGAATTTTAATTCAATTATTGAGTTATTGTATCCATATCATTAAGTATTATTGTGATATTGTTCATCTCTATATTTCACTATGAACCCTACTTCTTGAGTTGATTTTTGGAGTATTTGAAAATAGATTATTTTAACCATATTATTGCTTGAATTGATTTTTGAAAAGAGTTTAGATACAGTTTTGGAGAAGAGTTTTAAAGAAGAATTTTGAGAAAGAGTAAAGGAAAACTAAGTATTCCCAAATGTAACAGTTTTACATTGAGTAAAGAGAAATTTTGATTTCTAAATAGTTTATGAGTTCAAAGATAT